>NW_015552564.1:630433-651278 GCF_001515605.1 Sinocyclocheilus anshuiensis
GAACACTCCTTATTTTAAGCAGCTGTTACAACTGAACTTCAGATGTATGTATTTCACATGACCTAAACGTGCTCATTTAGCACGTTGTGATCATTATCAGTGAGACGGAGGTTAATAACATGAGTAAATGGGGCAAATAAATTCCTGAATATACGGTCTCATTGTAACGTGTAAGCTGAGATCGAATTCGATCCAGACATAAATCCCAGACACTACTTATAAAGTGCTTAATGTGATTTACTAAAGTAGCACATGTGCCTGTATAGAGACCATCTTAGTCCTGGAATAACATTCCAATCAACCAATCACACTTTAGGGTTAAGTTAAGGGTTAGAAAGAGGGTTTGGCCAGCGATTGTCCGATAGAAATGTTGTTCCAGGATAATGTAGCACTTGGCCTCATCGTTCTGAAATATTCACATTTTCAGATAATAAAGAGCTCGTTATTTTCTGAGGCATCAGTGTGTGGATAAAAAGAAACCATGCCAATAAGAACACTGTGAGCTATAAAGAGTAAACAGACAAATAAAGTCTACAAATATGAACATAAAAAGAAAAGAAAAAAGGTTAAAACACACTTTCCCCTTTCTTTCAAGGGTTATACGGCTTTTGTGTAGCTCCCTGCTCAAGCCCCATGGCTCCTCTTCAAACACATCCTTACTCAGCAGGCCCTGCTGCTCAAATCATTGAGTGAGTAATGAGTTTATTCCACAGAGCAGTTCTCAGAGCGCCATCTGCTTTGGTCTACAAACCTAGTGCCAAAAGTCAGATGGGAAAGTTGAGTGTTTGTGTGTTTATGAAGGTTTGTCTGCTTTGGTTTGTCTGCTTACAATAAATCCGACACTGTTCAGTGTTCAGCTTGTGGAACTGTGCATCCGGTCACAAATCTGTGAATTTCTTCAGCTGTGGTGACCAAGTATTACTATTCAAAGCATGACCTGCATATTCCCTCTCGGTTTAACTCATTTCCCCAAAATTGTCGCTTTGAATTAACCACAAAGCATTCAAATGGAGGATCTCGAGAAACCCCAGCAATATGCTGTCACGATAATCCATTGTTAGCAAACCTGACAGAGCAAAACAGTCAAACAAGCACAGAATAAATCCTGCCAAGAGAAATATTGGGATCCTTATAAAGATGATCCAAAAAGAATGGATGACCTCATTATTTAAATATTTAATTTCTCTATCAAAACTTTCCTAAACAGTGAGTATGCCTGCATATATTCACAAGAACATAAAATAAGGATTTTGTGGTAAGATGTCACTTCAGTCGAAAGGAGCATGCCAGTAAAAACACAAATGATCAATGGCATAACTTCATGTGGCCATAATTCATATTTCAGGCACACAGAGACGGGAAATCAAAACTGACTGGAATTTAATGAGAAAAGTGAGGCAGTTCGCTTTTATGAGCTTCCCACAAAAGTTGCACAACTTTTCGTCATAATACATACGACTGAGAGAAATTATCGATTGCCGGAAAACATTCAGACATTTAAGAGCCCAGTCTCTGTAGCATCTTACCTCTGTCAGTGAATCATGAAATAATGCTTGCTATACTCAAATCTTGTCATTTGTGGCCCAATTTACTCCCTGTTAAACTAAAAAAAATTTGATGCCGAGACTCTCAAAGCATTTGTGTTAGTCTTGCTTGCTTTCGCAGAAAGCTATATGATGAGAAAGCGATATCAAATCATCGATGGTTGACAGAACTTAGGCAAAAAGTTGAATCTTCATGTGTGAATGAATGTTGTGGATTCTGAAAGATAATCTGAAAGAGTTTTTACTTAATGTAGTGCATGTTAATCCTCAAAGCTGATACTCAAGCCAACGGCCAATTAGTTCGAGTTGGGGTATTTTGACTCTGACTGCAATTGACCCTACGCTGGGAGTTTGGTTGACAGGTCATCAGACCAATCATAATGCAGAATCTGCCATTTTGTCTCACAAACAAACCAGACAGGAGAGTAGATTAACGTTGGTGGACTTGAACTCGAAAAATGGTGTACTGTCGTCTTTCTGCGGTTAAAAAGATACCTTCTGATGTTCATTCATGTTTATTTCACGCTATAACTAGTACAGAGGAAGAGATGATTGGTTCATGTGCTGCTTGAACTGAGGCACTAGCGATCTGTCGTGAGAGTGGCATGGCTTTTCAGACGTAGCAACAGTAATGAAGGGGGGCGGGTCTTTGTGAAGAGTCACGATTAATGAATTTAGACACTTGGGTGGACTTGTACTCAAACTTGACAGACTGACATTTTTTTTTTTTTTTTTTTTTTACATTAAAGTCCAGTCAACATGTGTAACATGAAAAATAAGTAACAACATAAAATTAAGATAACAAGACATTAATAAACGTCTACCACTCAAACTCAATTGGTCAAGGACTTGGATTTGACGAGGTGGACTTGGACCCAACACTACAACTAGTACTTATGTTCTTTGCCTGCATGCCAGGAAATTACTCCCCATACAAGCTATAGTGATTGTAGTCCGTTTTCATCAATTAAAAAGGGAAATCCTAAGAAACATGAACCATGTCATGATGGAAATATTTGCATATTGGAATGTTCAGATTAGACGAAAATGAAAAAAATAAAGCCATCTGTGTGTGCCATCTTGACTTTGACATCAGTTTTTCTTTTGCGGTACTGGTTTGCTAAGTTGAACAGCCAATCAGGGGTGCGTTTCCCAAAAACAACTATGGTCGCAAGTTCTGTCGTTACAATAGAGTTCAATGGAACTAACAACCATAGTTAGCGAACAATGCTTTTGGGAAACACACCCCAGAGTGATTTCTCGCTCCAACACCAATCCCAACAATTGGCTAAAATGCCACCAACTGATTTCCGACTAGTGACTACAATGTGGAACACACTGCAAAAACTGGACTAACAGGTTAACAAAAACTCAAAGGCCGAACATTGGCCAATATTCGGCTTGGTGTCACAGCCTTAAATTTCTCACATCTATCCAAATTCAGTCCTACCATGTAATTTAATGGTCTGATTTGTGCAGTATGCAAGTCTCAAATTTGATTCAATAAAGGAGACTCAATAAAGGTGATCATGTTTGCATTGCTTCTGGTCTGGTCTGATTTGATTTACAAATAATTAATGAATGCATGAGTGATCACTTATACTTGAGCCACAAATTAACATGCTGTCATTATTTACTCACTCCCACCAGTAATAAAGCATTACTGAAGGTAAATCAATGAAAATATTGACAGCCACCCTACCTCTCCTTGGCATGTTCATACTATAACAAATAAAAAAAAGACGTTATTTAGATTTTTTCAATAACTCAGGTGATCTAGTTGTTTCTTTCTGTTGAACACAAAAGATATTCTGAAAAATGATTCAGTTCCCATTGACTTTCATTGTATTTTTGTCCATCCAATGGAAGTCCAAATGGAACTGAAAATGTTTGGTTACCAACATTCGGTTACACTATTTTGATAGTCCACTTTAGGCTTTCTACTAACTATAATTAACTTTGCAACTACATGTCAACTAATTCTCATTAATTTGTAACTACATGTCTACTAACTCTCGGAGTACACTGTTAGGTTAGGTTTAGGGTTAGTAGAATAAGTTGACATTTACTTGCAACGTTTCTCATAGTCAATATGTTGTGTGTTGTGGACTCACCAAAATAAAGTGTTAGAAGATATTAAGCAGACAGTCTACCAATACTCTAATGACTGCTAGTTGACATGTAGTTGCAAAGTTACTTACTGTTAGTAGAATGTCTAAAGTGGACTATCAAAAAGTGTTCCCCAACATTCTAATTCCATTTAATATATTTTTTTTGATTACATTATATATAATGTAATAATTTAAATTAAATAACATGCACTCATGTCTGAAAACACTTTTTAAAGGTATGAGGTCCCACTTTATATTAAGTGGCCTTAACTACTATGTACTTGCATCAAAAAATAAGTACAATGTACTTATTGTATTCATATTGTATTGCAAAACACTTTTGCTGCTATTGAGGTGGGAAACGGGTAAGGTTAGGGATAGGTTTGGTGGTATGGGTAGGTTTAAGGGTGGGTTAAGGTGTAAGGGATGGGACAACAGTGTAATTATAAATGTAATTACATAAATTACAGATGTAATTACATGCAGGTATTTTTAAAATATAAGTACAATGTAAAAACATGCATGTACACAATAAGTGCATTGTACCAAATTATTAATTTAAAAGTACACAGTAGTTAAGGCCACTTAATATAAAGTGGGACCAGGTATGATAAACTGCACTTTATTTTTTGTTGAATACTTGTAAATGTTGATTTAAAAAATAAAACGCTCATGATCAGGGAGAACAAGTATATGCTGAACATTCACTTTCTATGTGAATAGGCCTTTAGAGACTGCACAATATGAATTATGTCTTCATGATTTGCTTCTGGCCAAGAGATAATAATCCTCTCCCGATTTCATAAATAGGATGTTTGTGAATGAAAAGGATGCAACATCATTTATTCAGAAGATTCACTAACAGACTGACTATTCTGTAAGACACTCAAAATATCGTCAATCACAGGAAACAGATGAAGGATTTGGCACACATAGCAAGCTATAAAACAATAGGTCTGACCCCTAACCTGACTATTGTATTAGTCAAGAGGAAGAAAGGGGGGGGGAAACAATCCCAAGCAAGGAATGCACATACTCAACTCAAGCCTTCTCTGAAGCATAATGTGTCAAAAGGGATGAGAGAAATGGAAAACTTCAATTCTCTGTTCTTATCATTCTCAGTTCATGGCTGAATGTGCATGTGAAAACAGCGTGTGTGATTATTAATCAGTCACGCTCACCGTGCAGCAAAGAGCTGAATTCATGATTACAATAGCTGCTATTGCTGATGATTGAACAACAGTCGATCCATACAGATTAGCTCAACTCAGTTCTTAGCTGTCTGGTAAGTCAGAAATTCCATCCATCATATAGATACAGATATAGAATAAGAGGATTAGTATGTGTTTCTATTTTTTTTTTTCCCTCATTTTTGTTAAAAACTGTAAACGTCTAAATCATTCACATCTGAATTTGCCAAATAGGAAGAAATGCACATCTCTTGCCTTCACATTCCGGTGGGGAAATGGAGAAGCGAATGCAAGCGGCAGAATATACTACACATCAGACAGTCATTTCAGCCGTTGAAAGCCAAAACCTGCGGATAATCAAAACCTTCTCATGTGAAGAACAGAAGTGCTGAGTACGGCGTTCTGTGTTTGAGGCCTGCACTCCAGTCACCTTTTACTCAACACCAAGACACTGACAGCCATGAGCTACTTCTGAGGCACTACTTACTTTAATAATACGTTGAGGTATTGGACATGCTCTTTCCTGTTTAAAAGAAAATATTATTGCAAGTTTTGGAAAAAAATCCTTCACCTAGAGCATCATTAGGTCTCTGAATTTTCAGAGAGAATTAGAAACAAATGCTGGGACTTTGAAAAAGCACCTCCAGATATTTCTCTCATGAGCTTCTGTTATTTCAGGCCTATCACAACAACTCTATCTGGGTCACTCCTACAGTTTGGCCCCTTGTGGGCTTTAAAACTTTTGGAAAATGAAACATACTTATAAAAGTATCTGTATGCATGAAGAGACATGCAAACGTTTTTAAAATTCATACAGGTCAATGACTTAAATTGAATCATTTAGAAAAACATTAAAAAAAATATGACAAAATGCCCACCCCCATTATGAACGCAGAGATATATAATAGTCTAAAAAATGACTAGTACATAAATATGCACTATAACGCTGCAGAAATTGAAATGACAAAAACAAAACTCAGAATTAAAATTCAAATGTTCATCATGTTATGTCATGGTGTGGACAGTAACATGGTATGAATTGTCATGCTATGAACTGTGAATGATATCTAGCTAACATATTTGTGACCTAATGTTGATTTCATCCCGGTTAACAAATATTTTGAACAAATAATTTTTATGACTTAAGAGATATACACAAAACTATGGGTGTTAAAATTACACTTAGCAAAAAAAAAAAAAAAAAGCTTTTGAGAATGTAATGCTAAACATTGTCATGGGAGGAAAATTCTTATTTTATTAAAGAGTTTATAAATAAATTAAATATTTAAAATATTAAAAATTTGAATTTTAGTCCCACAGCAGTACCTATTATAAGTACCATTAACCCTTTTTAACCAACATATTACAATATGGTTAACATTAATAAAATAAATAAATAAAAATAAAATGAGCAACTTTGTCCATTCAATACATTTATCTGCTAAAAGCAAGATCTTTGGATTCTCATTTGAAAGCTTTTTTTCAGCAAATATTGATACATGCAATTATTATGATTAATTAATAAGCATATAATGCATTTAGTTTAATAAAATAAAAAAAAAAACACAACTGACAGCTCTGCTAAATAAATATATATTAAGAAATGGTAACAACTTACAATAAGGTCTTATTTGTTAACATTATGCATTATGTATCAATAACTAACAATGGGTAAATTTATTATTATTTTTATTATTATTACTACAATTAAAATTGTATTATTTTATTATTAGTAAAAATGTTCATTTATATTTCACAGTGCATGAACTAATAGGTACAACTTTTCATCTCAAAAGTGTATTAAATGTCAAGATTAACATTAGCTAAGACTAATAAATGCTGTAGAAGTTAATTGTTAGTTAATGTTAACTAATGTATTTACTTGTGTTAATAAATGAAACCTTGCTTTAAAGTGTTAACTATTACATATATCTTAATATAAGCTTTTGATTCCTAAAGACACAAAATAACCAACAGAAAACAGCCGACTTCAGATTTAAAGAGGAAGGACAGTGAGTGTGTTCTGGATGATTTCAGTTTTTAAAGCATGTTTTTTGCACCACAACATAATTTGCTGCACCACAACATTCAAATTTAATTTTCTGTTTAGGTACCCGCAAGATGAAAACTTCAGAATGAAGAGTTAAATGTCAAGGTACATTAAGCACCACACCAAGGCCCCGTTTACAAATGGAACTTTTGACCTATATTCACCCACAGCGTTTTTGGAATAAAAAAAAGAAAAGAATATACACTGCTGCATATAAAAGTGTGAATGCAGTTCAAACTGTGCTGATGTGGAGAACATCAGGGGCTGGTGGTTCACATTGTGTTCAGTTTAGCACTAATACAGTCCTGCTAGCTGAAGTCTATTCACTCAGCACCAAAAAAAATTATTTATTCTCAAAATGTCAGAAATGAATTACTTTGGAGGCACAATAAAACAACTTATTATATAGCAAACCGCATGTACTTTCAAGAATCTAGTCCAAAGAGAAAAAAAAAAAATAAAAATGGACTTGGCATTCAAAGAGCTGAATTCTGCCACAGAAAAATGGCCTATTAGAAGTCCTCAAAAACATATTCTCAAATATATCTGTAGAGACATTTGGTGTGCACAAGAGGTTATGATAATTTGTGTTATACGATGAGAAAAATCGAATCAGATTTCGCATGTCTGCAGAAACCGAGTGCACACACTTTATAACAGGATAAAAATATATATAACAGGATATAACTTCCCTCTCTTGCCTAAACCCAAATAAATAGCACTTTTTTTAAAGGAAATACTAGTGTCACCATGGGATTTATCAACTGATGTGTCAGTCATGAGTGATCAAACACTGGGTGGTCACGTCTGAAACGAACGCATGATGCTGTACAGACTCAGCTGGCAAAGTAAGGGAATAAAGGAGGTGATGACAGAGAGAGAAAAAAAAGACTAGTGCACTCCAGAGACGAGACATGGTCATGAAAACTAAATGAATCATACACAGAGCAAGATTCTCTTACGGCAGATGAAAAGACGTGCATGCCAGCGTTTGCAGTTAGTGTTTCTTAGCAGAAAGGAATTTGCAGTTTCAAGCCTTTGTGCAACATGAGCACCAGTTTTGACAAAACTGTGGTTTCTGCAGAAGAACGTGGTTACATCTTGAAATAAAACATAAAATAATCGCAGTAAGGCCGAGTGGAGGATTCTGTATCACAACACAATAAATATGAGCCCACAATGAGTGGATAATGAGAAACACTTGATTTATTTTTTTGGGTTACTGTGGTCTATGGAAACTTTCAAGCAAAAAGGTGGGAACATGGTTGGATAATGACTTAAAATATGGAAAAAAGAAAAAAAAAATGTCTATTGTTTCAGTTGGCTAGAGAAACTCAATACTGTATATGCAACTTCAGGCAAAGAGAACCAAAACAAACTGAACTCAACTACAACAAATGCCACAATAACTAGTCAAATAATAGTCTTGGCTCCTAGATTTTGGCACTTGTTCTATACACAAAGGCAATAAATTATTACAAACCGTCCAAAAACCGCTGCATCCGATATCTTGACTTGTAGCATCGATGCCCTATCAGGTAATGACTTCACAGGCAGTGCTTTGCGCACAAAGGTACCTCACGAAACTGATTTCGGATATGCTTCTGAGGAAGCATAATGGTATAATGACCTACAACAGCGTTTCCAGCCTTTGGGTACAACCCTGGTGTAACTGTACATCATTTTAGTTGTAATGGGCAATGGTTATTGCGTTATGATTGCAGTGGGTGGGTGTTTCTGTTCAACAGTCCAAAACACGTCAAATAAAGCGCGCACATCCATAATAAAACGTGCCTCACACGGCTCCGGGGTGTGAATAAAGGCCTCCTGTAGCGAATCCATGCGTTTTTGTAAGAAAAATATCCATATTTCAAACATAATAAGCACTTTTCTATCACTTCTGCTAGCTGTCATACGCGGAAGCCATTCCGGCAGATGACGTAGGACGTATGCGTCGCGCACCTCTGAGATATGCTAGTCTCGCATGTTTGTTTACAGGAGCATAGGACGCCAAGTTTCCTTACTTTAGCAAAGGAAAACCAGTTTCCTCTTGGATTATATCGAGATCCTCTGACATTTTTCTTTACAAATCCTCGGTTTGTACTTCTAATTCATGATGTTTTGTTCTCTCTCCGCATTCCTCACTAATCACTAACGCCGACGTCATACGTCATCCGCCGGAACTGCTTCCGCGTATGACAGTTGGCGGAAGTGATAGAAAAGTGTTTATTACATTTGAAATATGGATATTCGCTACAGGAGGCCTTTATTCACTCCCTGGATCTGTGTGAGGCATGTTTTATTACAGATGCGTGCACTTTATTTGACGTCTTTTGGACTGTTGAACAAAAACACCCGCCCACTGCAATGATAACGCTTGGAATAGCCAGGACAATTCTCAATATAACTCTGATTGGATTTGTCTGAAAGAAGAAAGTCAAATACACCTAGGATGCCTTGAGGTGAGTAAATCACAGGCTAATTTTCATTTTTGGGTGAACTAACCCTTTAATGCACTATCATGTTGGAAATATCCCCTACACCAAACCCAACCCTAAACCTACCCGATAGTGTTAACGAATGCAAAAGTGATATAAAAATGTATTTGTTGATGCAGCCGTGCTATTTTAACTTCCTTATGCGGATTTGAGCTGTTGAACCGTAGTTTCACGGGGTTCGTATCGGAACTGTTCATCATCCAAGTGCAACGCCCTATCGCATGAGCTACCGAGCAAACCTACGGAGTTAGAAAACTCATGCATATGAAGCTAGATATGTGATGCTAACCTTCAAATAAATCAGTTTTCAAATGTCGCAGCATGTTAAAATTGTTTTGAATTCATATCAACAGTCCTCAAGTAATTATGCGAAAATTAGGCTTTATTAATCGGAACTGTGGACCTACAAATCATACTTTGTGTGAAAAGGAACAAAAGTTGTGGGAGTTTTACTGCCTCTAGTCTTCATTTCAACTGGGAACTGCAACGATTTGTATGTATAAGTGCGTTTTTTCTTTTAGTTTTGCAGAAATGTTGGGGTACTCGGACTCGAGTCCGGTCTAGAGTACAATTTTTTTAAAGGACTCGGACTTGTCACGGACTCTGATGCAATTTTACTCGGACTCGATCTTTTCAGACTCGGAAAAAATGTCCAGGGACAGTTGACGGAAATGTCACGGACTCATTGCATTACCACAAAAGTGATATGCAGTATTTGCATGCATTTTTAAGTCTTGTCCAGTACTTGAAAGCCGATGGGTTTCTGTGTGTGCTCAGAGAATAACGCATCTCTCAGTCAGAGTGCGAATGCGCTTAAAGGGATAATTCACCCAAAAATGAAAATTTGATGTTTATCTGCTTACCCCCAGGGCATCCAAGATTTAGGTGACTTTGTTTATTCAGTAGAACACAAACGAAGATTTTTTTAACTCAAACCGTTGCAGTCCGTCAGTCTTATAATGGAGGTGAATGGGAATCACGGCTTTGAGAGTAAAAAAAAAACAAAAAAAAAAAACAAAAATCGGTCTGTGCAAGAAACTGAACAGTATTTATATCATTTTTTACCTCTGATTCACACAATGAATCAGAGGTAAAATGCATCACCTATCTCTCAAATGGACCACTGACACTCTATCTACAATCTCAGTTAGGAGTGTCAATGGCCCCCTTGAGAGATAGCTGGCGGTAATGCACTTATAAGTCTGCGATTCCCTGTAAAGCAAGAAGAAGACCCCTCACGCGCCTGCTGTTGAGAACGTGCTCAGGAGGATGCGCCGCTGCTCAGGACAGTTTGAACAGTTCGGAGGTAAAAAAACGATATACATACTGTTCAGTTTCTTGCACAGATCGTTTTGTGTCTTTATAAATCAATGTATCGTCACGAGCCGCAGGGTTTAATTTGGTTTTGTTTGTGTATGTTTTTTTTTTTTAACTCTCAAAGCCGTGATTCCCATTCACCTCCATTATAAGACTGACAGGTTGCAACGGTTTGTGTTAAAAATCTTCGTTTGTGTTCTACTGAAGAAACAAAGTCACCTACATCTTGGATGCCCTGGGGGTAAGCAGATAAACATCAAATTGAAATTTTTGGGTGAACTATCCCTTTAAATTCTTCGCTTAAGTTCTGTTATTGCTACACACTGATACGAAAAGTTATGTCAAAATGCCCGTCTTGGAGACTATTCCTGTAAATGCAGTCCATTTTGTCTTAAGTGAACTTGAACAGTTGGGAGAAATACGGATGTCAAAATATTTGATCTATGCATCAGATCTTGAAGCAACAACGTAAACCTGCAGCCGCCGACTGCGTCATAAATGTTAATCAAACAAAATAAAAGGAGAAAATCACTCACTGCTCTTGACTGAATCACTTATCAACTTTAATAAGAATCATCTATATTTAATGTATACAGTGAAGATTATTTTTACGTTTATTACTTCATGAAATGTCTGTAGTAGGCTATTTCTGTAGAAGCCTTTACTACTGAAAAAAAAATAAATAAAAAAAAATACATTTATTTATCATTTAGCTTGTAAGTAATACTTGGAGTGTTTACTTGCCTTAAGTAAGCTTGAGAATGTTTTATTACATTAGTTTATTATTTTTTTGCTTTTGTATTAGTGGCAGTTTCTAGCTTCAAAGAAAAATAATAACAGACCTCTGCACTACACAATCTTCAAAGTCATCAAACCGCTGTTCCTTTAACACTACACAACCGTTTTTGGTCTCATGAATTTGCTGTGGTTTGCACATCACACAATGGATTGCCGACTGTAGGGGGGGTCACATATTACACAATAGAAAGAATCCCCGACATCTATAATTCATGATATGATGGTTACTCACATGAATGAGAACTACAGTAAATTGCTTCAGATTTCAGGCTTTTGTCCGGGATCTCCAGAAAACAGTCTTTGAGTGAAAATCGGCCCTAAAATTGTGTAGGCTGTGCCTGAGTAATGCTGTTGAGTCACTGTTGTACTGACAGATGGATGCTGAAGGAACAGACACAGTATACGCAGTTCCTCCAGATACCATTAAGCACCGTAAATGTCCTTGCCCCTTAATTACTTTCAAATCCCCAGACCTCATTTGTCAAAAGAAAGTCTGCAGATAGTCTGCCGTTCTCTAAAAGTCAGATGTGGCATAATATTAACTCTGGCAGGACCGCAGTCTGGATTCGGTCCACACTTAAGGTCATTACACACGGAGTCCAAAATTTTTGCACTTTCAAAATAAATACGACCTCAAGTTGTGTCAATCACATTTACACACTGACTCCGAAACTTTCGTCCGTCATAAAAAAAAATAAAAAAAAATCAGATCGGGTTTGATATTCTGCATTTTTCGCATTCATAGAAGAATTTTGAGAGGCGTTTTGACAATTCAGAGCCACCGTATAAGCGAATGCCAAAATCCTGAATGGCGTCTGACAAGTTGATCCACTTCGTCTCACAGCACAAAGCACTGTATAGGTCCTTGCACACTGAGTTCACAGTAAAATGGTGGTCTTTTTAATATGTGGCTGCAGTATCGCTAGCGAAGCATTAACTGAGCCACTGACATCCTGAAGTAAATTGCCTGTGATAATCCCACTGCTCCTTAATTTCTTTCTTCTCTAGATCACAAGATTGGACGGGCACAATATTTCCTTTCTTTTTCTCTTTTTAAGAAGATAAAGGAAAATCAACAAAATCATCCTCACTGCTTGAAGACTCCGTTTTGTTTTGACATTTTTTGATTTTAATTTTTTGCAACGGATTAATTAATACCCATTTGACTCAGTGTGCAAGGTTTCTGTGCGTGACAAATATTTAGAATGAAGAATACAAAAAAATAAAAAAATAAACTCATACGAAAATTTCGGATTCAGTGTGCAAGGACCTTTACAGTCCTCAGATCCACCAGACTTGTGGTCTAAACTCTTTGAGGCATTTTCTTCATTGGTGGCCATCAAGACAAATCATCAAATAATAAAAAATAAAATTAAAATGTCATAAAAATAAATAACCATAATAAATTATTTCAAACACTTTTTGTAGTCATTTACTCACCCTCTTGTCGTAGGACACATTTCTCTTCTAAGACAGTCCTGCTGCTGCCCAATGAAGTGTGTTTCTTCTGCTAAAAGGACAGCTTGTTATTTCTTCTGTGAAAGTCATGGTTGGTATTATTAGTGCTGGACAGCTGTTCCAGATGGTATTTCAATGGGTTTATGAAGAATTGTAAGAAGCTGCCAAAAGCATTTAGGTGAAGTACAGTACAGTTAAAGACGATCCACGTGAATGAATACAAATACTGCTGGAGAGTTTTTGAATATGTAGAATAATGTGAAATCCAAGAAGTGCAGCTCAGACCCTCTGCAGAGTTGAGAATTGTTTCCTTATGGGAACTCTCTCTATTTACTGTTAATTTGGTGTGGATTAAAAAAATAATATATATATATTTGGTAGGTGAAGGACGCTAAAAGTGCATTGCTATTTTAAGACTGACTGGTAATAAACTCTGGTGTGCAGAGTGGAAAGCAAAGTTTGATTTGTGTGATTTGCCGAAGTTGAAGCCCAAATTTCAGTGGAATGTACTCTTATCAGGACTTTTCTCAACTGTGAGCGAGTGAAGAGTGGGAAACAAAAAGCCCCGAGTGCAGTTAGTGTCAAGTCAATACAGTCATTTTTCAGTCACATACTTTGAATAAGAAAGCAGCATTTTCAACCAGAAGTTTACACTGTTAAAAAACAAAACTAAACAAAAAGTCAAATACTGGTAATTTTCTGGCAAATTATTAACTAGGAATTTTACGGACATTTCAACTAACTCAAACACAACGCAATAAAAAGTGCAAAATTCAAAATACAAGTAAAACACCTTAAAAAATAAATATAGAAAATTCCTTCATATTAAATACAGTACATGTATTTATTTATTTATTTCATTGTATTTTCAAGTTGCACACTGTCTTGGGCTACATTATTATTATTATTATTATTATTTAATGCTTTTGAAAAATGTATCTTAGAAAGCTCAAATGAACATCATTTATGTAAAGCAGATACAATCAATATATTGTAAATGTATTAGTCACTGTTGATGAATTTAATGCAGCCTTGCTTAATACATGTATGAATTTCTTTCAAAAAATATATTACCAATTCAAAATGCACAGAATCTGAAAGGTCATATGCAATCCGAACAGGTACAGCACATCTGTCCTTAAATAATATTTGGAAAGCAAGTGCTACACAACATTAATGCTTGGAGAAAAGAAAAAAAAAAACCTCAATGCTTATATAAATATGCAAATGTTATGTAAACAAATTATGTGCATGGAGACGCACTGTTTTTAATTTGGTCAAAATCTTTTTTTTTTTTTTTCTTCTTTCCACATTTAGCTCATTTCAAGGCTTTGAGAGGAGCTCACAAGATTTTGAGCTTTAAAGAGCTGACCAAAAGCTGCAGTAATGGCCCACATTTGCCGTGTTTACACAGTGACAGTACTTGGTTGCTGAAAATGTATAGTATTTCATCAGCTAAAGTGCAATCTGTTGATTTTGTCAAGCACTAAAAGCTTTTTTAAATTTGCTCGGCAGTTACTACCAATTGTGAATATTTGGAAAGAACCAACTGAAAAGCACAAGTACAACATTCATGTAGAAAATATCATGGAGAGCTTGGTAAACTGACATGAAAAGAACGTCCTGACATGGAGCGTCTTTCGGTTTATTTATTCAGACGATGAGCCACATCAAGGGCTCATTTGGTTATCTATTTTCTTCTTAAATTCCTAACGAATTTGCTGACCTTGGCAACATATTAAAACAAGCTGCAGGTCAGCTTAATAGGAACAAACCGAGAGATGCATTAATGGCTAATCAAAACAAACCGTGTCTCTTGGAGCTGAATAAATTAAGATAAAGACTTGTAAATAGGCCCTGGCCATTCTGCAAAGAGTAAAGTCGAAATCAAAGATGCACAGCACCAATTAACAAGCAGAGTGGGGCAGCAAATGGCAAAATCATTAATTTTTTAATTGGAACAAATCAAAAGGATCACATTTTTCATCCAGTTTTTTGTGTTCTCTCTCTCTCTCTCTCTCTCTCTCTCTCTCTCTCTCCCTCTCCATATTTCCCTTTGGGAGCAATTCTTTCCCCTTTTATATTTTCCTTTCCTCTGATCCTTGTTTCTTTTTTTATAATTTTAATGGTCTTACATCATAATTATTACTGATTAGCACTCACCTAATTGCAGTACCATCCCATTGCTTCTTTCTCAGAAGGAAAAAAAAAAGAAAAAAAAAGTGAGTGCTCTCCTACAGTTGGACGTGACATTCTTGGGAACGCTGACATGGTACAATCTACCATAGAGTAAGTTTATGGTACTGTAGGTTGCTGGGATTTTTCACAGAACCCTGTTATCTTAGTGGAAAGCAGAGCTCCACTGACATTTTAAACAGCTTGTTACAATTAAAATCAGAACACTTTCATATCTCCAGTGAATACATTGGAGTTTGACTAGAGCATGCTATAATCCACTTTTCAAAAGGACACATAATCAAACTGCAAAATCTTATTTTAGGTATTACACTAATGAATAAACAGCCGCTCTATTCTTTATCCTGGTTGGTAGACCCTATATTCAGTGTTGCCAACTGCTTTCAATTGAAAGTAGCTAAATGTCACTAGATGACATCACAATGGCAAATTCACTCATCTACATAAAGGTGAACATAGATCAGTGGGCAAGATGAGAACTTAGATAAGGTTTGTCCAAGAAGTTGCTATATTTGTCCCTAAACTTTTGAAAAAAGTCTCAAAAGGGGCGGGGAAGTCGCTAAATCTAGCTACAAAGTAGCTAAATTGGCAACACTGCCTATATTACGGGTCAGTGGATTAGGCTGGCCAAGATGCAATTAGCAACTGATAATTGTTAGCTATAATTAACAAGTTCATCACTTGAAGCAATCAGACCAATTGGCCATGAGGCTCCAATGACATTCATGTCCAATAACTTGTGTCCAATGGCATGAGTCACATACAGACCAAAAATAATGATAAAATTACATAAACAAACAAATAAATAAAATCAGTATTTTGTCTTGTTTTCTAGCACTATCTAACCATTCTAAAAAATCGAACCATTATTCAACAAATATATACATTTCTATGAGAAGCATAAAATAAGTCTTAAACAATTCTGCTTCTATAAAAATGTTTAAATAATTGGTAACAATTTGCAATATGGCTTAAATAATATTCGGTAAGCAAGTGCTACACAACATTAATGCTTACAAAAATAAAGAAATGAATAAAACAAATAAATAAAACCTTGATGCTTATATAAATATGCAAATTGTATGCAAAAATCCTGTGCACTGTTTTTAAGTTGCTGTCTATAGTTTAGAATCAGATGGATAGATAGATAGATAGATAGATAGATAGATAGATAGATAGATAGATAGATAGATAGATAGATAGATAGATAGACAGATAGATAGACAGATAGATAGATAGATAGATAGTGGCACTACCACAATCACAATATTTACATCCTAAAAATGTAATATATTTTTAGGATACAATTTTCTCCTAAGAATTTAGGATAAAGTGTTTTTTTTTTCTATGTGAAAAGTGATTCTCTGGAATGTTTGTGTCAATCATGAATCAGACAGAAAACAGATGCTCTGGGCCATATGCTGAACACAGATGGGTCCAATGAATAATAGCTGAACTTTATCAGATTGCCGGACAGTTGCCAGATCAAGGTCAACAACAGCTTCCTTTCAGGTTGGAGACGCAGTCAAATCAGAAAGAAACACGCTGTATACCAGACTCCCACTACAATAAAACTTTCCAAGGTAGATCTGGATTTGGCATCTGAACAATATTGTCTGTGCCAAAACAGGGGGGCTGTAATTCAAGTCACCTCAGGAAATTAAGCACAATCATGTTTAATAATTACATTCTTTTAAGAATGTGCATTCTGCACTGGTTCTGAATTACAGAACGGGTCCAGAACAGGGTAATCAGAGTATAATTTAGTTAATGGAACTTGAATGGACTTATCCTCTGATATTAATAGCAGCCGCATTAAACACTGCTCGTCTTCTTTCTATGCTACATTGATTGTATGTAGTTTTTCATCAAACCTAATCAATGCGGTCTGGACTTGATAGCTAGCTTGAAACACAATTGAGGCCAATGCTAACCTCACTATAGCGAACAAATAAACATGCAGCCAAGAAAAATAATAATGCAACAATGTCATTGAAATCTTGTCTGTTTTTGGTTGGTTTCACTGAATCATTTAATGTTACAGAAATTAACTGGTTACAACAGAGTTAGAACGTTAATAGCAATACAGACGCAAGTAGATGTATCATTTATTTGTTATGAAAGTCCAATTCATAAAGCAAGACTGTAGAATGCAATGTGATATTGTGAACTTTTTCAGCTTGCAATGATCATTTCAAGCCCTTAATACATGCATTATCTATACAGACATTCTCTTCTCTACAGTGACTTTAAAAGGCTGCATTCTTCTGCCAAATTATTTCAGTGGAGGATACTCAAGTGGCCATAAGGAATGTAATAGAAAAGAAGAACAGCTATTGTATTTAACTTAAGAGTTCTAAGGGCTGTATTTGCCAAGAGTCTAATCAAAGATAAGTTATACTTGTGCCAAAATGCTCAAAATTCAGTTTGGGAGGTCGTTTTATAACCGGAGGTAAAGAACGGATTGTTTCTAGATCTGGATAGGTTAAGCACCTTTTAAGTGGAGAATTAGATGACGGGACACAAACTGATTGCAGCGGTCAGGCTGAGGTGAACAGAGCTTTATAAAAGAGCAACTCCTCCAGCGAGGACAAATGGAAGAAGAAATTTGATCAAATAAAAACATCTCCAGTTTTCACAGATCAGATAAAGATGCAGTTAAGATTGTGCAAACTTTCAGTAAATGTATGACTGGTTTTACTTGAAAATACACAGATGGAGCTTGCTGTATATCTTATATTCTCTGTAACTGCATCTGCTTAATAGTCATTTGAGTGTTACAGAATTGTCACAAAAATGTTATTGTTTAATATTACTTAATGTGTTTGGAGTTTAAAATGCTATTACGCACCAAGTTGTTTCAAAATTTCACAGATGGTAACCCTGCTGGAAAAACAAACAAACCAAAAAACAAAAAAACAATAGAAACCATCACAGAAATTCTACAAATAGCCTACCATTACAAACATTACAAACCGTCAACTTTTAACCATTAAAACCATTAAAAAATGGTTTTCTGTAGTGTGTTTTGGGACATATTCCATTAGGATTTACATGTAGTGGTTTTAACAAGCCACCAATAGATCAGTTACCAGTAGAAACTCACGGGGTCCATTACAGTTTCCATTAAAACCAATACAGGTCCCAGTAAAACCATTTTGTAATAGTGCCTATTGTTTTGTTTTGTTTTTCAGCAGAGAAAACTGAACTGGATGATGACATTACTGAATCATCAATTAACTGAATTCTGTTGGGAAAAAAATGACTTATTGTCCTCTTGCATTTTTGACAAACTATTTTCCTGTTTGACTCTCTAAAGGTGCTTTGACACAATCAGTATCGTATAAAGCGCTATATAAATAAAGATGACTTGACATGCTTTTAAATACTGTAACACCTGGTAAATTTATTTATTTATTTTTACTTCTGCCTCATTTTAAAGATGTAATTGTGAACAGTAGTAATATTTGTAAATGTTTGTTTGCTAACATTTTGTTTCGCTTGTTTAGTTTTTTTAGTTCATTAAACAAAGTTTAAACTGAATTGTGCAGTTGTATTACAGATGTAATGTTTGTCAACTGGAGCTTTAAAGGAATAGTTCACTCAAAAATGAAAAATTTGCTGTTCATTTACTGACCCTCAGGCCATCCAAGATGTAGGTGACTTTTTTTCTTCAAGCCTGTATGTTTAGTCTGTATGGAAAAAAAAATATTATAAATGCAGATTGTTATTAGATAAAGGCTATAATGTGTGTTTTAGTGATTGAAAGACACCAGTTAATCATTTTTAATAATTTTGTTAATCTATAAAAATATATAATAACTAGTTCCACAGCAATTTCTTATGATGCACAAATAATACATCTTAGTTGAGGTAACATATAAAACACATGGAGTAAATGGTTAAATTTTAATTGACGTAACTTGCTGTAGTTTTCTAAACATTTGACCAATTAAAACATTTTAGCTGAGTGGACTATAAAACTAGTTCAGTAAAGGTTGAGCCAACTAAAAAATAACAATTCAGATAACACTTTGAAGAGAGAAATTGACTGAACGTAAAAGTTCTGTGGAACTAGTTACTAAATAATAATTAGTTGAAGCAGCTTGAAATTTTTTTACAGTGCAGGAATGAGTCTTTCATTCACATCACTAATGCTATTCTCATTTAGAAAAGGTCAAAAAAAAAAACAGTATTACCCATCTAGACATGGTCATTAAAGGGATAGTTCACCCAAAAATGCAAATTTTATGTTTATCTGCTTACCCCCAGGGCATCCAAGATGTAGGTGACTTTGTTTCTTCAGTAGAACACAAACTAAGATTTTTAACTCAAACCGTTGCAGTCTGTCAGTCATATAATGGAAGTGAATGAGAATCACGGCTTTGAGAGTAAAAAAACAAAACATACACAAACAAAACCAAATGAAACCCTGTGGCTCGTGACGATACATTGATGTGTAAAGACACGAAATGATCGGTCTGTGCAAGAAACTGAACAGTATTTATATAGTGTTTTACCTCTGATTCACCGCAATGTCCGAAATGTCCTGAGCGCATTCTCAACAGCCGGCATGTGACGCGTCTTCTTCTTCTTCTTGCTTTATGGCAGATCGCAGACTTATAAGTGCATTACCGCCACCTATCTCTCAAATGGACCATTGACACGCTATCTACAATCTCAATTGGGAGTGTCAATGGTCCATTATAAAAACTATATAAATACTGTTCAGTTTCTTGCACAAACAGATCGTTTTGTGTCTTTACACATCAATGTATCATCACGAGCCGCAGGGTTTAAATTGGTTTTGTTTGTGTATGTTTTTTTGTGTGAGCCGTGATTCTCATTCACTTCCATTATATGACTGACAGACTGCAACCGTTTGAGTTAAAAATCTTCGTTTGTGTTCTACTGAAGAAACAAAGTCATCTACATCTTGGATGCCCTGGGGGTAAGCAGATAAACATTTTATTTTCATTTTTGGGTTAACTATCCCTTTAACAGCATAAAAAGGTATTCATCTTTGGGTACTAAAATGACGTCTTTCAATACTCATCTCTCTGATCTCTCTGTCTGTGGAGATAGTGAAGGTGGAATCCATGTGGCTTCGGCAAGTACAACTTACCATCAAAACCATCAAAATATGGTTAATTATGACTTTGTTGAGTATTAAACAACATTTTTTTTTTTACAATTAAATCTGTTGTCTTGACCTAGGGTCAAAAGAAGGACGAAGATGGTATGTAGTGTGTGTCATCTCTACCATCTGTCACACACTCTCTCTGGATGTGTCTGTCGAGTTATGAGGTGTCCCGTGCCGGCGCTCAAGGCTGCATGCTGTGCTGACTCTGCAGCTTGAACATGCTCTCCTCAGCATGCAGAGACCACTAAGTCATCTCTCAGTCCCAGGATATTATTTCCACAGACTTCCAAGCAGCCACAGATTGACATGAGGATACACTTTTCAGTAAATATCTTTATTGTTTAAGTTCACATAATATGAAGAGGGGAGCCTGATGCAAACAACCCCACCCCAACCTCTCTCTCTCTATATACACAAACAAAATTATTTATTTTATTTAATTTATTTATTTTTTGAGGGATCAAAATTCTGTGGGTGCAACATCATATATTTAGTTGTATTATTCCTGTCTGTAAAGTAAAAAAAAAAAAAAAAAAATCT
>NW_015552564.1:652605-688285 GCF_001515605.1 Sinocyclocheilus anshuiensis
GTCCATTTGAGAGATAGGTGGTGGTAATGCACTTAAAAGTTTGCGATCCGCTGTAATGCAAGAAGAAGAAGAAGACACGAACTCACTCAGGACGTGCTCAGGACAGTTCGGACATTGCGGTAAATCAGGGGTAAAAAACGATATAAATACTGTTCATCTTCTTGCACAGACCGATCGTTTCGTGTCTTTACACATCAATGTATCGTCACGAGCCGCAGGGTTTAAATTGGTTTTGTTTGTGTATGTTTTTTTGTGTGAGCCGTGATTCTCATTCACTTCCATTATATGACTGACAGACTGCAACCGTTTGAGTTAAAAATCTTCGTTTGTGTTCTACTGAAGAAACAAAGTCATCTACATCTTGGATGCCCTGGGGGTAAGCAGATAAACATTTTATTTTCATTTTTGGGTTAACTATCCCTTTAACAGCATAAAAAGGTATTCATCTTTGGGTACTAAAATGACGTCTTTCAATACTCATCTCTCTGTGTGGTAAGCCTGTGGAGATAGTGAAGGTGGAATCCATGTGGCTTCGGCAAGTACAACTTACCATCAAAATAAATCATAAATGGTTAATTATGACTTTGTTGAGTATTAAACAACATTTTTTTTTTTACAATTAAATCTGTTGTCTTGACCTAGGGTCAAAAGAAGGACGAAGATGGTATGTAGTGTGTGTCATCTCTACCATCTGTCACACACTCTCTCTGGATGTGTCTGTCGAGTTATGAGGTGTCCCGTGCCGGCGCTCAAGGCTGCATGCTGTGCTGACTCTGCAGCTTGAACATGCTCTCCTCAGCATGCAGAGACCACTAAGTCATCTCTCAGTCCCAGGATATTATTCCCACAGACTTCCAAGCAGCCACAGAATGACAGGAGAATACACTTTTCAGTGAATATCTTTATTTGTTGTTAGTCTAGTTCAAATAATATGAAGAGAGGGGGCCCAACACAAACACCCAACGACCTCTCTCTGTCTAAATACACACATACATAGTTTGTTTTTTTTTTCTCACAAAAATCTGTGGGTACAACATCATATATTTAGTTGTTTGTCATTTTATAGTAGTATTCCTCTTTCTGTGAAATCTAAAAATATATATAATAATAATAATAAAAAAATCCTCTTATCAGCATGACAAGCTTGAAAAAAAAAAAAAAAAAAAAAAACCTTTTTATTTTTTTCTTTGAGCACCACAGATTCAGCTGTGGGGCTGCTGGTAATGCCAGTGCATCTTTGGAAAAAGCTATTCCATCAGGGATTGAAAATCTCGAGTAGCTGAAGCCGGCGTCTATTTAATGTGCCCATGTCCTTGGTTTTCATCTTCAGAAGGTGTCTGGGGACCTGCAGATAGATATAGGAAATTTGAGCAAAAACGAATGTCTCAAGCAAAAGAAATCAATTCAGGCACAGACTGCTGTGATCTCAGTATCAAGCTTGGTGAGGATTCTCATCACACATACCGTCAGCAAGGGTAATTTCAAACAGTCTCATAAAAGGGAAATATTGAAAATATCGTAGAAAAGAGCTTAAAAATGAACTATTTTGGATTGACTATTTTGTCTTAAAGATTTGCAAGACTTCATTATGTGACACTGGATTTTACACTAACAATAATTTTAGGTGTAACCTGTTTCTCTATTTAAAGCTTAAATTATTGTTTTTTTTTACATAAGGGTCAAATGTTAGGGTCTGTATGTTTTTCTTCTTTTATTTATTTTAAATTATTTCTTTTTATTCAGCAAGAACAAATTAAATCAATCAATGTACAGTAAATGCGTTTATAATGTTATAAAATATTTATATTTTAAACATGCTGTTCTGTTGAACTTTATATTCATCAAAAAAAGAAAGAAAGAAAGAAAGAAAGAAAGAAAGAAAGAAAGAAAGAAAGAAAGAAAGAAAGAAAGAAAGAAAGAAAGAAAGAAAGAAAGAAAGAAAGAAAGAAAGAAAGAAAGAAAGAAAGAAAGAAAGAAAGAAAGAAAGAAAGAAAGAAAGAAAGAAAGAAAGAAAGAAAGAAAGAAAGAAAGAAAGAAAGAAAGAAAGAAAGAAAAAGAAAGAAAGAAAGAAATTGATAAGCAAACCCACATATTAGAATTATTTCTGAAGGATCATGTGACACTGATGACTGGAATAATGCTGAAATAATTATGCTTAATAATAATGCTGAAAGTTCAGCTTTGCCATTACAAGAAATTAAAGCCATTACAACAAAGTAAATTTTAAACATTAAAAACACAACACACACACACACACACACACACACACACACAACAGTTGTGCTGTTATTTCTGCCAAACATGGTTTCCCCTTAAAAAAAATAAAAATAATAAATACAATGCTTGGGCTATATATTAATAAATTAATAATTAAGAAAACAAAAAAAAACTTAAAACTAAAAATTAAATACCATTTTAAAGGTGCCTATAGTTAAAGAATTGAGACGACTTTTGTCAATTAAGTCATCCTTGTCATTTTTATATCATCATGATGCTCGTGCAGCTTTACTCTGAAATGAAAATACAGAAAATTCATGCCGGATAATTCAGTTAAATTTCTTTATAAGTTAAACAGTTCTGAGGAGGAGAAGTATTGATTGAGGGATGTGCAGATACAGGCAAATTCTGAAAATCTGAAGCTATCATAATGAATAATTAATAAAGGCAATCTCTTCATGATATAATCGATTTTTGCTCTAATTAGTATTTTATTCTGCTTTGGAACTCAAACTGTTGGCATGCATTATTCAAGATTGATTCAAAATCCTATCATGACTTAGAATCACTTTACAGTTCATTAGACTTTATAGAAGCTGAATTTTTTTAAATATTTGTTTAAGTGTTAAGACAAAACGTGCAAAAACAATTAGATGCCTAATGCATTACAAAGCTGAATGAGGAGTGCTGACTGTAAATCATAATCACACGCATACGAATGATTGGGTTAATACCTTTGAGAGGAATCGCAGGATTATAAACTCAAGTCAAAACAAGTCATTTATTTTTCTTGTTAATCAATGTGGCTTTTTAATCATCCGAACAGTTGGAAACGAGGTGTGTTTGTGCCTCAGAGACGTGTTTTGTAAGAGGTTACATGTCGTCTGTTCTCTGTTTACAAGCAAGTCTTAATTAACAGATCCTCTGATCTTTATTAAAATTGTGCATATAATTAATAAATGGCATGTAGTTTTGCGCAATTCAGATGTCTACATATAGAGTATGCTATACAAACATGAGATTATGTTGTTTTGTAATTACCCTAACTCCATGCACTGTCCTTACACAGCGAGTGCTCTGAAGTCATATTTGGAAAGTAATTATGACAATGTTTACCAAGATAAACACATCACGACTCTCCCACTTGCTAGGGGTTAATTACAGCTAGAGGAAGTAACAGTACACCCGTCTAGTTGCAAATTGTAATCGAAGAGATTCTGTGTACTATATTTACGAGGCCTCTACGAGGCATGCCTATGCTTTGAAGTGGAGTCTGTTCACGAATTGGTGTTCTTCTCACCGAGAAGACCCCTGGAGATGCTCGATTAGTCGTGCTTTCTTTCCTGCAAGAAGGGTTGGAGCGTAGGCTGTCACCCTCCACCTTGAAAGTGTATGTCGCTGCTATTGCAGCACGTCACGATGCAGTGGACGGCCGGTCCCTGGGAAAGCATGACCTGATTGTTAGGTTCCTGAGGGGTCCCAGGTTGAAATCTTCTAGGACACCCCTGATACCCTCCTGGGATCTCTCTATTGTCCTGGCTGGACTTCAGAGGGGTCCCTTTGAGCCACTTGATTCAGTTGAGCTAAAGTTCCTGTCTCTTTAGACAGCTCTCCTGATCGCGCTCACTTCCATCAAGAGGGTCGGGGACCTCCAAGCATTTTCGGCAAGTGAAGAGTGCCTTGTGTTCGGGCCGGCCTACTCTCACGTTGTCCTGAGACCCCGGCCTGGATACATGCCCAAGGTTCCCACCACTCCCTTACGAGATCAGGTGGTGAACCTGCAAGCGCTGCCCCCGGAGGAGGCAGATCCAGCCTTGGCATTGCTGTGTCCCGTAAGAGCATTACACATATACGTGGACCGCACCCAGAGTTTCAGAAGCTCTGAGCATCTCCTTTTCTGCTTTGGAGGCCAGCAGAAAGGGAAGGCTGTCTCCAGGCAGAGGTTGGCCCACTGGAAAGTGGACTGCATACCAATCCCAAGGCGAGCCATGCCCCCTGGGTGTGAGAGCCAACTCCACTTGGAGTGTTGCCTCCTCTTGGGCGCTGGTCCACGGCGCCTCTCTTGCAGACATCTGTCGAGCTATGGGCTGAGCGACACCTAACACCTTCGCAAGGTTTTACAACCTTCATGTAGAGCCGGTTTCTTCCCGTGTGTTGGGTAACAGGTAATTGGCAGGAAGAACTGGCTCGGTGTCATGCTTGCTGCGCCATTCCCCCACACACGGGGATGCGAGCGTCTTTCTTCTCCCAGCAGAGTTCCCCAGTTGACGAACCCTGGTCGAACATCCTCCAGTACCCTCGGCAGTCAGACTTGGCGGAGCAGTCTGACGCCAGGCCCAGTAATGGTGTTAGCATGCCCGGAGTCCCGGTCAGCCCCTGTACTCGGCTAGGTGTCCATATGGCTTGATTCCCTATGGGTAATCCCATATGTGTATTCTTCCATGGTAAGGTTTCCCTCTCGGTAAACCCGTGTCTTCCCTTGACAGACTCACTCTGTCACTCTCTCTAAGGTAGGACCTGCCTCAGAGACCCATTCCATATGTAGTACTGCGCCCTGGGTCAGTCCATATCAGTATCTCCACATATCACCTACCCTACGGGTAGGATGTGGTCTCCGTAGCGACCTTTTTCCTTAAGGCTCGCTTTCCCATTGTTCTGCCAGGCTGAAAGAACAAATAGGAAAGATTTGAAGCAATCTTTCACTGAAGGTTGAAATCCCTTCCAAAAAAACTTTTTTTGTGGACGGAAGAGCAGCATGGCCTTCTCCAGCAGCGATGTACTCACATTTTGGTCCCCTTCGGTACCAAGATCAGTGAATTTGCTCTGGGGCTTTGGGAAGGTTACGACCTTAGCGTAGCTTTTGTGACACGCTTTTTGCGGCTTGTCAACAATTGCAGTGCCACAGGGTTGTGACGGTGTTCAGGTTGTGGTGTTTTCCATGGACCCTTATATGTTGTTCGACATAACTCGTAGTGACCGACAGATAGGGAACGTCTCGGTTACGTACGTAACCCTCATCCCCTGATGGAGGGGACGGAGACGTTATGTCCCCATGCCACAACCTTGAACTATTCGCTGTTGCTGGGACACGTTCTCGGCTCCTCAGTGTAAAACATAATGAGTGGATGCGCGCTGTCGCCTTATATACCTGTAGGCACGGTGAGTGGCTCAGCATGCAAAATCCACTAGCCAATTTTCATTGGCATTTTCTCTTAAACTCAGAGATGATTGGCCTCCCACATTTAGTATAAATACATAAACGACATAGCTTAATCACAAAAAACACTGTAATTATATTGCATTACTCCTCCTTCAATACATTTAATACGCCTACATTAATAATATAATAAAATTCAACACGAATACCCACATTTCTGACACAATACGGTGCAGTTAATGCTACTACAGTAAATATATGGTAAATTATGGCGATTTGTAGATTAAAAAGTCTTATAACTGTATCATTGCGCAGTGTTTCTCCTGTTTGTCAGTGCTGTATCATCTGGCTATAAACCGAGTTATTTGTGTTGTTTGCTGAATTCAAGTGCTTCACACTGGATCTCACAGCACTGTTCAGTGTCTCGTGACCGAGACTCATCAGCGAGTAATGCATCTGCTCTAGTGAGCTTGCGCCGCGCCGCTGTTTGAGCTTTAAGTCGAGTGGATAAACGGTCCGAGTGGCTAGCGCTTCAAATGACTAGCGCTCTTTCGTTCCGCCTTTGCATCATTCACATTATATTGATCACTTATTGAACTCTTCATATCGTTTATTGAGGACATTTATATCGCACAATATTTATCATTATCGATTTATCACCCAGCCCTAGTTTGAACTCTCATTTTGACGGCCCCCCTTCACTGCAGAGGATCCATTGGTGAGCAAGTGATGTAATAATGCATTTCTCCAAACTTGTTCTGATGAAGAAACAATCTATATCTTGGATGGCCTGAGGGTGAGTCAATTTTCATATTTGGGTGAACTTTTCCTTCAGTGACAGATAATGTATCATTTAAGAGAAAACCCTGATTAGGACTTAAGACCCGTTCACACCAGGAACGATAACTATAAAGATAACGATAAAGATATAGTTGTAAAAATCGTTCTCAATATTAAAGAATAGCAGAGTCCACACCACAACTATAACGATAAAGGGACAGAGAAACGATATAGTTGGAATAACTTTCAGAACGATTTTTTTTCCAGCTGATGAACGATAAAAATATTGACAGCCAATCGTAATCAATCCTGCTGTCACAAGCTCGAGAATTTAAATAGGTAGATGAGCATGTGCTGAGAATAAACAGACGATATTGTCCGCTGGTGTGGACTCTAGTTATCTTAGTCATCTTTATAGTTATCGTTCTTGGTGTGAAAAGGCCTTTAAACTCTTGACATCTCGCAACCCCAAGCATAAAAGCGCATTGAGGCTTATTACCATTGTAAGATAACATAAATGTCAAATGGAAATGGAGAGAAACAGAAATCTCAATCACCATTAAAATACAATGAATTGTGCAGCCCTATTATGACATACTGAACATCTAAGTTGTTCTTACAGCCAATCCAAAACACAGTCACAGTATCTGCCTGAAAATAGGGACACGAAGTGGTGGTTTCCTTCATTCTCCACAACCCAGTACTCATGTATGGCCTGCAAAACTGGGGAATCACACTTTGCAAATGTTGTGTTTAGCACAAATTTTGTAGGCACATTTGGGCAGTTAGCTGATTTACTTTACATTTACTCTACATACAAACAATGCTTACACGGGATGCAATTCATTCTTAGAGAATTAATATGAGATTTTATGAGATGAGCGATGCATGATTTGCAATGATGTACATATTTTAGTAGCTATTGTTGATGTGATTAAACTGTGCTGAACATCTTCCACATTGCAGCTTTCATCTTCTTCAAAAAAACGTTTAAAGTTCGATTCAGGTAAATGTTAGCAACAGAAACTGCGCTGATCTGATGAAGATACTGTATTATTTTTACAGTGTATTTCAGAAGCAGATATACATGACAACATTCCCCCATACAGACAACCGATTATTAAACAGGTCACATGCTATGTGAATGCTGCACTTATCTAATCAATGTTGTTATTAATCTTGGATTAAACAAGGCCCTGGGTTAACATTTTCTGGTTTAAATGCCCTTAAGCATGTATGCATGCTGTTCATATAAATGTATATCATGTATACAGCTGCTTCATTAGCAAATTATCTCCACTTATCTGTGGGATTTGCAGCCAACCTTCTTGGCATCAGTAAAGTGGTTTGAAACAGGTGCTGCTTGCCAATGTGAGATATGAACTCTCACGTCTCACATCACACAATATGATAAACAAGGTAGCATTTTTTCTCTTCATGGAATAGTTTGATGTTAGCTTGTTGCTAAACCAGCATACTCTAAATACAAATGTTGGGTAAAACTATGCAAGTTTTATTGACTATTTCCAGTTTTAAATGAGGAAAAAAAGTTTATTTATAATATTTATTTCTTTTTAAGTTTGTAGCATTATATTTTAAAATAAATGTATAATAGTAAGCAAACGTCATATTCTGTTTTAAGTGCATGCTTTTTTAAAAACTCTGTTTATAGATAATTTTCTTTGTAATGAGTTTTCCATGGTGAGCACCTGGATCCACCGGTTGTTGCCGTACTTCAGTGCTGACAGAAAGCAGGTTTCTTTGTGCAGCCCTCTGCTTTCAGCAACTATGCACAGCATGCATAATCATGAACAATATGCAAAGTGTGATTACATCTCAGCATGCTAACAATGTCGATTCAACAGCACTTGCCCAAATGAAAGACTGACAGAATGGAAATTTTGTGCCTTGTTGTTTCTTTTGGCTCAGAGAAATGTGTGTTCATAAATAAAAATGTGCTGCATTTGAATGGTAAAATGTGAATTCTCAGGCTTCATTTATTTACAAATAACAAGCTGCAATTACATGTTAAACATTCTATTGTAATGTGCAACCAAGCTGTGCACTGCCAAGAGTTTTAATCTTTGCTAACATATTTTCTAGTTCTGAAATCTTCTCTCAGATGGTTGTTTTTTTGGCTCAGAGAAATGCACGTTCATAAATATAAAATGTGCTACATTTGTATGGTAAAATGTGAATTCTCAGGGTTCATTTATTTAAAAAAATAACAAGCTGCAGTTACATGTAAAACACTCGATTGTAATGTGCAACCAAGCTGTATACTGCCAAGACTGAGTTTTAATCTTTGCTAAAATATTTTCTAGTTCTGAAATCTTCTCTCAGATGCATTCCGTGTTATGAATAGACAATTTTTGTTTTTTAAATAGATCAAATACTGTGGCCGTAATAATCAAGTACGAAATGGGTTCCCACCCAGAGTCAGTTCAGTGTGCAAACCTTACTAATGGTGCCTGGAAATAAACACGAATGAAACACCTCATGCAATCAAATCCTCAAACATTCTTTGTCCAAAATGTTAAATAACCTCATCTGTGTGATTTCAGAAAACACCTTTGGAGACTTGCTAAAGGGTTATGAAAATTATGTTTTGTTCACCCTCAAAGCATCCTAGGTGTATATGACTTTCTTCTTTCAGACGAATCCAATCTGAGTTATATTAAAAATTTTCCTTGCTCTTCCAATCGTTGGAACGTGAGTAAGCGGGTGTGTTTTTGTTCAACAGTCCAAAAGTAGTCAAATAAAGCACATCCATCCATAATAAAACGTGCCTCACACAGCTCAACTTTTTTCTCACTTCTGCTAACTGTTGTTGGTCGATGCCGTAGGATGTACGTGTTGCGCACGCGCCGGTGAGAAGTGACGAACGCGGAAGCACAGAGGAGAGAGAGCAAAACAAAAAGCCGGTCACCAATTAGAAGCACAAAATGAGGATTTGTAAAGACAGATGTTGGAGAATTTCGATATAAGCCAAGATGAGACTGGTTTTCCTTTGCTAAAGTAAGGAAACTTTGCTTCCTTTGCTCCTGTTAACAAACTTGCGAGAAAGGCACGTGTGTTGCACATATGTCCGACGTCATCCGAGCGGAACGGCTTGCACGTATGACAGCGGAAGTGAGAAATATTTATTTATACCATTTTAAATATGGACATTTTTCTTACAAAAACGCATCGATTTGCTACAGGAGGCCTTTATTCAACCCCCAGAGCCGTGTGAGGCATGTTCTATTATGGATGCGCGCGCTTTTTTGACTACTTTTGGACTGTTGAACAAAAACACCCACCTACTCCCATTCTAACGCTTGGAAGAGCAAGGAAAATTTGTAATATAACTCAGATTGGATTCGTCTGAGAGAAGAAAGTCATATACACCTAGGATGCTTTGAGGGTGAGTAAAAGATGGGCTAATTTTCATTTTTGGGTGAACTAACCCTCAAGCATCCTTCGTATGGAAGCCCTTAATTTGTCCTTCGTGGACAAAATTTGGGCACAAGGGTCTCAGCTGTGATCCCACAATTTACTGCGATTTTTTTTTTATTTTTATAAATGTCATATCACTGTCTTCAATAAAATAAAAACTTCAATTAATTGATTTTTTGTAATTTGTTTAATTTATTGACCTATTAAAGTTTAATATTTTTATGTAAAATATGCTTATTTTTTATGTTATATTTAATATTTCTTATATTTCAGTAAAATAAAAATCATTCCAGTAAGTTCAGACAGCCAAAACCTAAAATTTTGTTGACGTGGTGACATATGACAATATCAAAATTATCAATAGCCACTATATGGCTGTAGTACTCAGTGGCTGAAATCTATAAACCATTGTTGTAATGAACTTAACCTCTTAAGTTTTAGATTTTATCATGCTAAAAGAAGAATTAAAAAAATGTGTAGAATTAAAAAAATAAAAATAAAAAATTTTGTTGGGTGAGACTATACCAAGATGCCAATATATGCTTAAAGACAAATCTGACCATGCTATAAGGAAAAGACAAAGTAGGAGACAGAGTAATCATTTATTTCTAACAAAAACATCACATTTTAATAACTAAAAAAAGTAAAATGGAAGCAAATGGTTCCAAACAAGTAAGAATAAACAATAAACCAAACAAGTAGCATGTTCCAGACATTTTTTTGACATTTTCATCAACAAATCTTGCAGTAGAAGTAGGACTTTGATCTTACTTGGAAGTCTGTGTGCATGTTTATTTGTGTGTGTGTGTGCGCGCACAGTGGCTAAGTGGCACAAAAAAAAGGCTCTGTCATTGGCTCATTCAATTCTTTGGTTTTGTATGTGTGACTGTTTTTATTCGACAAAATTAAAAATAAAAAACTCGCTGTGTTATAGGCTCATTTAAGGCCGGAGTGGGACTCATTTTCAGCCCTGGAGTTTCATGCCTTAGACTGGCCCACTTATTTTTTCTTATTATTTTTTTTTTGCTGGCCTTTTCAGTGCCGCCTTCGCACTTTCTATTATCCATTTTTCCTCTATTATTTGTTGCTTGCATATCTCCAACAACTTGAGTTTTTTTTGTTTGTTTTTTTTGAGCAAGGTGCCGTTGTCAGGGGAGTCAAAAGATAATTACGTGATCATTAGGGTTGCCAATTAACTTCAGAAATGGAAAATGGCAGCCGACAGAGGATTCCGCTTGGTCTTAAATCCTTCCGCAAATGGCTACTTCACAAATAAAACAATGATATGCGCAAAAATAATGATTAATTATCAATTGAGAATTTGTTATTGATATGGTCTGGTGAAAATAATAATATGGACTGCGATGGACTCTCTGTGAACTAATCCTTTAAATTAACCCTTCTTTTCACTGTAAATGTTACTTTGTGGTTGACCAGCAATGACAGGCATTATGCATTGAGATAACAAAAGTGTATGAAAACAATTGTCAATTGCACTGTAAAAAGCAACATGTAGAATTTACCCAATAAATCTGAGGTAACAATTTGCATCCACTTTTTTTGGGTAGATTTAATTCCCTGTTGTGAGTAGAAAATAAATGAACTAAAAAGCTATTAAATACTAAAATAAATTGGGTTATATATACCTCACATTTCATACTTTTACTTACTCATTAAAATTGGGTAAAATTTACTCTTGATCGCTAAGTAGCTAATACCTAATTATTACTATTCAAAGTTAATTAATATCAGGTAGTACCTATTCCTTATTCAGAGAAGGTAAAATTTACCCCAAATAATCACTATTCAAAAATAATTAATATCAGTGAGTAACTATTACTTATTCAGAGAATGTAAGATTCCCACCCCCCACCACAAAAAAAAAAAAAGACTTTCAGAAGATGAAAATTTTACTGTTTTTAATCCATAAAATGATCAAAAAACACAGAATAAAGTGCAATAAACAGCTTCACACAGCTTTTCAAGGTATGAACATGTTATATAACTCACTAAACTAACATCTTCAAATGTTGTTTCTAGATGACAAACGCATCTTCCCACATTGCTCAAAAAGAAAAAGGAGATCAGAGCAGAGAAGAGAAGTGAGGAGAGAAGAGAGGAGAGCAAAAGAAATGAGGGGAGAGGTGAGGAGATCAGAGCAGTGAAGAGAAGAAGTGAGCAGAGCAGAGGATAGAAGAGAAGAGGAGAGCAGAGAAGACAAGAGGAAATGAACGGAAAAGGAGATCAGAGCAGAGAAGAGAAGAAAGGAGAGCAGAAGAAATGAGAAGTGAGAAGATCAGAGCAGAGCTCCTAGAGGTGTCCAGTCACATGAGGATTTTTTTGTATCCAAACTCTTTAACTTTACATAACAGTGACTTACCAAATCTGCAGGTGCATTTATACAACAAATAACTGAACCGCCTTGTTTACATGCAGCAATGATCCAAACACAGAATAAAGTGCAATACAACATCTTCACACAATATTTGAAGGAATTAACCTGTTCGCTAAGCTTACAGCTTCAAATACTGTAACACTTTCAGAGGCCACTTATTCTATTTTAACAGTCAAAAGCACACACGGAAACTCTACAACATTGTTCCTGTGCACGTACAGTATCAAACATCTAGATAAGGATAGAACAAGTGAACACCAACATCTTTAAAACAAACTAAGGGTGAGGGGAAGAGGAGGGTATAGAGGAAGAGATCAAATTTCTTCAGGCTACATTCAGTGGTATTGACCAGGCCGGCCACTTTCTAGTGTTCCTTTTCTGTTAATCTGGGGAAGTCAGAGCAATGGTGTGTGTGTGTGTGTGTGTCTGTGTGTGTGTGTGTGTGTGTGTGTGTGTCTATTGCATGAGCTTACTTTTGAGGCTGTGGACCTTCTTCAGTAGTTTCGCCCCGTCAAGCTCCAAAAAAAGTTTTTGAAAAGTTTCAAACGTGTTCTTCAGCTGCTTTGGATATTCAAGGTTGAGGGCATATATCAGTCCCATCAGCAGAACACACGCCTTTGTTCGACTTCCACATCCTTCCATCACTGTGTTTCCCTCAATCACAATAGACACATCTGATGGATCCTCCTCAGCCATGATGTTGTGCTTCACAATCACCTTCATTGTTTTGTCTGTGTGGTCCTCACATTCCTACATGTTAAAAAGATTTTTAATTTACATATATTATTTAAGATGACGTTCCAATATATTTCAGTTTATCCTGCAGAGTAAAGGAGAGCAGAGGGAAGTGGACAGAAGACGAAAGGAGAAGGGGAGAAGAGGGTATACCAGAGGAGAGCCGAGTAGAGCTGAGAAGAAGAGGGGAGAGCAGAAGAAATGAAAGGAATAGATGAGAGACAAGGAGAGCAGAGCAGAGCAGAGGAAGACATGAGGATCCATTGAGTTAATCAGTCACTTGTTATTAATATGACATACCTGGCAGTCATGGAAAAGATCTTCTTGTCTTTCACCCAGGTAGCCAATGAGGCAGCAGACAACTGCATCCCTTTTTTTCTCAATGCTCTGTGACTGTAGGGAGACACAATTTAGTGAAAAGACTGTTAGTGGAACCCAGCGATTTACATACACACTGTAAAACCCGACAAGTTCAGAGAACTCAAAACTTTTGTGGTAACCGATTACCTCAAAACTTTTGAGTAAACCAAGTGCCTTGGCTTAAACCACTTAATTAAGTGATTAATTAAGTGCTGATTGAGCATTAGTGATGAACAGCTGCTGTTAACAAACAGAATCACTGAATGAAAGACAAACACAAGAACTCAACTGAAATAAAAGACATGAAATCTCTTAAGATCTAAACAACCCCACAAACAGCATCACCAGCTCCACTTATTCACTTTATGTCAGACATCTACAGAAGATCTTATTGAGATTTAACTAAGATTTAGATGTTGATTTAGTTTCATTTGAAGTAACCATGTTAGAGATTAGTGTCTGCTTTAGTTGGGCACTGGGCTCTTGTTTTCTGTCTTAGTTTCTTTTCTGTCTGTTTTATTTATATATATATATATATATATATATATGTAGTAGCATGGCTGTAATATATTTATGGTGACAATCCTCGGTTAGTGGATTGATCCCATTCAGAGCATAATTGCTGATTAAATCAATGTTGTATTGGTTATAGTAGAAGTTATTCTGTGATAATCAGTGAATATAAAGAACATTCTAAACAGTTTATGTAGATAATACTTTAATCTATGGTGACAAGCAGTCTCACACAGACATCAAGAATCAGCATATGAACCTCAACAATGGTGACCATAAAAAAAAATCATGCAGTAGTGTATGCTGGGTAATGGCATAGTACAAAACTCATCCATGGCTCCCAGAATGCATTGCTGCATGAATTTTTTTTTTTTTTTTGGTCACCATTGTTGAGGTTCATATGCTGATAATTGATGTCTGTGTGAGACTAATTGCTATCGTAGATTCAAGTTTTATGTACATAAACTGTTTGGAAAGTCTTTTATATTAACTGATTATCACAGAACTACTGGCTTTTAGAATCACTTTTACTATAATCAATACAACATCGACTTAATCAGAGATTAGATTCTGAGCTATGTCTGGTCACTAATTGATGATTATCATCATCAATATATAACAACCAACACCTGATGATATTTTCTCTGGACTTTTGAGTTATAACAAATATGTTTCAAGAACACATGGTTACAACAGCCAGAAAGAAAAAAAATAACTCAAAAGTTAAGGGTCAAGAGCCCAACTAAAGTAGACACTGATCTCTAACATGGTTACTTCAAATGAAAATAAATCAACATCTAAACTTTTGTTAATTCTCAATAAGATGTTCTGTAGATGTCTGACAGGAATAAAGTCAGTCTGGTTCTGAATAAGTGGAGCTGGTGATGCTGTTTGTGGGGTTATTTAATCAGATCTTGAGAGATTTCATGTCTTTTATTTCAGTTGATTTCATCTGAGGCTGTGGCTGAAGTCAGTTGTTGTAGTTCTTGTGTTTGTCTTTCATTCAGTGATTCTGTTTGTTAACAGCAGCTGTTCATCACTAATGCTCAATCAGCACTTAATTAATCACTTAATTAAGTGGTTTAAGCCAAGGCACTTGGTTTACTCAAAAGTTTTGAGGTAATCGGTTACCACAAAAGTTGAGTTCTCTGAACTTGTCGGGTTTTACAGTGCACTAAGACTGAATTCTTTAAAAACTAAAACATTTTTAAACATTTCACAGATTGATAAAACCAAAGTAGTAGTTTGTCAAGTTGGAGCTCAACTTTGTACAAAGTCAAACAACATACGTCATTTACAGTGTCCAGCAGAGGGCGTATCTTGGAACCAGCAGCTCCTCCTTTAGCACGCATTAGCTGCAAGAGACCTGGTGTGTACCCATCAAGCTTCATCATGAATTTCTCTTCTAAGGAAACTGTTGTTATACGACAGAACTCTTCCTTGATCTAGTGAGCAAGTAAAGGGACAAAAAAAGGAATCTTTAAATGACAGACCAGATCTCAAAGTAACCACATGAATGTTACCTGGTGGGAGGGAAAAATGATCAAACATTCTCACCTGAGCCTTACTGAATAATGCTGGCCACCTTTCTTTAAACACATTCACAGAGGGGCTGAGGGTCACCACTTCGACCCTTCGGCTTGAGAAGGTTTTACTCATTTTATCTGCGATTATCTTTGCATTGTTTTTCTTCTTCACTTCATCAAGTAATTCAAGCCTCTCCTCCTCCAGTGTGTCTTGGCTTTCGCCAATAGGGTGTGGAGGGAGGTAATTAACTTCAGCTTTTTTGGGCTTTTTTACGTTTTTTGATGGGACTGCATCAGCTGGATGCTTCCTCCTCAGTGTGTTGACTTCGATTTCCGGGAAAGCATATTTTCGAGATTTTAGCTTGGCACGGTAATTGTGCATCTTATATTTTATGCGCTGTTGCCAGCCATATAAACCTGCAAACGATCCCGGCTCCCTAAGACATGGAAACTTGGCAACCAGAGCTTCAGCCACTGAGAGAATCTGCTGACTTGATGGATAGGCTGTGTAGGAAAAAATCACTTTTGAAAGGTCATGCATTATTGATGATTTAACATGGGCATCCATGAAGTGTTTTCCAGTGGCATGATATGATTTGTTTGCCTCTGCGAGGATTAGCTCTATGTCTCGGGAAAACTGCGGTACTTGAAATGGCACTGGCCATGCAGCAGGGCGACATGAATCAGGTAAAATAATGGTGTCCTTGGAACTTGACGATGCGCAGTCGGACACATGTGAGGATGCATCATCATCTGCAGGGGAGATGTCCGTTTCAGTATTACCTGCAGGATGGGTGTTCACTGAAGTCGGAGAACTCAGTGTAGATGATGGTTCTGATTGATATACTGGGTTTAGGTCAAGGGTGATGACTGGGTCTTTTTGGATCACTTTAATTGTGGCCTTGTTGTGTAAGTCAGCACTTGAGGTGAGACTGAAAAACTGATTGTCAAAGTCTTTGTCTTGGTATAGTAGTCCAATTTCTCCATACAGTTGGAAAGTTTTAGTAACTATGGAAACAAGATCTTCCACTGTATCAGGAATTCCTGTTGAAAGTGTCAACTTTTGAATGTTGTGTTCTTCTAAAATGACTCTCAACTGGACTGCCATTGTTTGTTTGGGGTGTGTTTCCTCAGCTGTAGAGACAGAGAAAAAAAAAATTGAGACAGGTTATTAATAGTTGCATAGTTACTTACATAGGTTTGCTTCAAGTTTCTTCTACCAAAAAAAATAAATTGAGATTTGGTTCAGTGGAAATTTGAATAAACAACCTTGGATGGTTATTATTAACTTAAGAAGTAGGAGATGAGGACAGAAAGACAGAAGAGAAGATAGAGGAGGTGAAAGGAGATGAGAAGAGAATATTGGGGGGGGGGGGGGCTTTCTTTGTAATAAAAGCAACCTTAAATCATAACATTCTCATCATGCATAATGCATAGAAACTGTAGAATCAAGGTAGGTGTGCAAAAACATAAAAGCTGTAATAAATACAAAAGACTGGCAAAATAGTTGTTTGTGTGGGCATCCCTTCAAACTTAGTGTTTTTTTGTGAAGTAATTGTTTTTTTTTTCTCAATAACTGTACTTGATATGATAAACACAAATAATGAACCCATTACACTTACTCTGATGTGCAAATGAAGTGCTTAAGGGACACCATACGACCACCTGCTGTATTATATGCTGCCAAGGGGTACGTTTCTTTCAATTCAGAATGTTTAAGGATTTCTGTCTCTCCTGTTGGCTCTACTTGGAAGCTCCTCAGGTGTTCACAGTACCAGCCACTAAACAACTTCAGCACAAAGACAGGACTTTCGTGCACAATGATTATTTGCCGGATTTCTCCAAAGTCAGGTAGGCCTCCTGTTGATCCAAAGGGCAACATCATCCCAATATTATAGTCTGTGCCTAAAATGGTTGCTTTATTTGTCATGTTCACAAACTCTTCCCCAGGGAACTTCCTTGCAAAGGCCTCCTTAATGCTGTCTTTTAGAACCTCAACTGCCACTTGAGTCCTCTGTGACACTGACAGCACTGGCCTTTGATTGTCGCAATCATGGTTATGATAGGCAATCATCGATTGGTGTTTTCTTGCCATTGTCTTGAGAATGTTTCTAAAACACCCAGTCTGCCTCACAACCCTTTTAAAGAACCGGTGTTTGGCTTCAAAACGCATGGTCCAGAAATGTACAAGTGGCCCATAAACAGTTGTAAGCAGAGGATAGTGCTCAAGAAAGTGGTGTTTTGGTCTCACTGTCTCCTCTGGGAACACTTCCAAATATCTGTAACGGTGTTCTGAGATCTTACTTTGCATGTATCCTATTGTCTCATCTGTGTGGAGGGGAGCCATGACAAGCTCAACAACATCTTTCAGTGTCATCAAAACCTCCCAAGCAGGCTCATCTTCTGGGACTTTGTCACCAATCATGAGTGGTATCATTCTCAACAAGCACCAGTTTTCGTGTGCGTTACCTCCAACACTTTTTCGTGATGTGAAATTTGGGGCAATGGGTTGTGGACAGTTTGTTTTGTCACTCCACTTGTAAGGAAACCAACGGATGGAATGGTTGAGCTCCTCAAGAGAGATGTACTTCTTCCTGATTAACACATCAAGACAGAGTGATATTTCTACAGGTACAATCCCTTCAAGCAAATCATGCAAAGCATCAGGGGGATAACCTGATGTAGCATGAAAGTGGCTGAGCCTGTCTGAGATGGGACACTGTCTTTTAACTCCACAGTGATGAGCTTTTGCAAGATCAGACAATGCTGCTTTGACATGCATGGCATAGTTGGACTTAGTCCGCAGAGGAAACAGTCCTTCTGCTACTTCATGCTTCTGGATCTGTGACCGTTCTCCAATGCAAAAGCGACAGAAATGTGAAGCTGAAAAGCTTTCCACAAACCCAGCTATTGAGTGAGCGCCAAGATTGTCAGCAACTACAGCAAGTACAGTGCCCTTGACCACTTTGCCCAGACTTGGAACAAAAATACCATTATCTTCAAAGGACTTCAAATCTTTGATCAGTGGGTCTAAAACTTTTGCATAGCCATACTGGTTCACATCATTTGCCTTGCACAAAATGGTTAAATAAATGGAAGTCAGTGTAGATCTCAATGTGGCAGGTATGTCTGCAAACACCCAGTACACAGCTGTGACTTTATGCTTTTTGCGGGATGTTCCCAGAGGGTTGCATACTTCAAAGTCATCGATGTAAAGGATGAGTGGGAGTTTATGTTCACCTTCACATAAAAAGCTGTTTTCTCTTAGGAAAGATCCATCATGAAATGATTTGTACCCAGAAGAGACATCAGATGACCTTTTGTTCTCTAATATTGTTTTTTGAATGTGTCTTTTGTTCAAAAGTTCAGATAATAATGGGAGGATCGGTACATACTGAAATGTTTTATTCTCAGTACTATCAAGTATGTACTCAACTGGTTCAGTTGGTGAGAGATGTTCCATTCTAAATTGTGCTCTCCTGAACTGACTGCTTAAAGGCCCATCCACTCGTAAAGCAGCACAGACAGGGCTTTGCTGGCAAAGGTCTTTGACCAGTTCTGATATCACTGAATCTTCAAAAGTACAGCCATGTTTTCTCAAAGTGCTCAGTATAATGTCTTTAATAACAGGACCAGATGCAGATGCTGTAAGGAAATGAAGTTCCTCTACTAGTTCATCTAAGCATGTATTGGAGACATTAAAAATGCTTTCCATTTTCAGGAGAAGCAACCCCACTCTCTTAGTAATGACTTTTTGCAAGTCATCCTTCTCCTCAAAGACAGAGCCACAGTCATTTTCATCCTGAACAAAGTCACTGTCTTCATCCGTCTTGTTTTGGTGTTGATGAAGAACAGTGGTCTTGAAATCTTCCAATGAATGTGGGTTGTGTTTTCTACTCTTGTGGCTGTGAAACGTTGTATATATGTTGGTCTTGTAATCACAACCCTCAAAAACACAAGGCACAGTTTCAAACTTTATTAAATGGCTGCCAATATGTATAAAATACTGTTTTTCGTTGTCAAAAGAGCATGAGTTACAGACTATGCACGTGAACGAAAGGATGTTGCCTGGCTTGGTTGCCTGGGAATGATGCCTTGACAAATGTGTCCTTAATGCACCCCATGTCCTGAGGGTGCAAGGACAATCCTCATAGAGACAGGGTATGGAGTGGTCTCGACCAAAATGCCCATGTATTAGTCGATGCTTTGAGGGTGAGTAAAAGATGGGCTAATTTTCATTTTTGGGTGAACTAACCCTCAAGCATCCTTCGTATGGAAGCCCTTAATTTGTCCTTCGTGGACAAAATTTGGGCACAAGGGTCTCAGCTGTGATCCCACAATTTACTGCGATTTTTTTTTTATTTTTATAAATGTCATATCACTGTCTTCAATAAAATAAAAACTTCAATTAATTGATTTTTTGTAATTTGTTTAATTTATTGACCTATTAAAGTTTAATATTTTTATGTAAAATATGCTTATTTTTTATGTTATATTTAATATTTCTTATATTTCAGTAAAATAAAAATCATTCCAGTAAGTTCAGACAGCCAAAACCTAAAATTTTGTTGACGTGGTGACATATGACAATATCAAAATTATCAATAGCCACTATATGGCTGTAGTACTCAGTGGCTGAAATCTATAAACCATTGTTGTAATGAACTTAACCTCTTAAGTTTTAGATTTTATCATGCTAAAAGAAGAATTAAAAAAATGTGTAGAATTAAAAAAATAAAAATAAAAAATTTTGTTGGGTGAGACTATACCAAGATGCCAATATATGCTTAAAGACAAATCTGACCATGCTATAAGGAAAAGACAAAGTAGGAGACAGAGTAATCATTTATTTCTAACAAAAACATCACATTTTAATAACTAAAAAAAGTAAAATGGAAGCAAATGGTTCCAAACAAGTAAGAATAAACAATAAACCAAACAAGTAGCATGTTCCAGACATTTTTTTGACATTTTCATCAACAAATCTTGCAGTAGAAGTAGGACTTTGATCTGACTTGGAAGTCTGTGTGCATGTTTATTTGTGTGTGTGTGTGCGCGCACAGTGGCTAAGTGGCACAAAAAAAAGGCTCTGTCATTGGCTCATTCAATTCTTTGGTTTTGTATGTGTGACTGTTTTTATTCGACAAAATTAAAAATAAAAAACTCGCTGTGTTATAGGCTCATTTAAGGCCGGAGTGGGACTCATTTTCAGCCCTGGAGTTTCATGCCTTAGACTGGCCCACTTATTTTTTCTTATTATTTTTTTTTTGCTGGCCTTTTCAGTGCCGCCTTCGCACTTTCTATTATCCATTTTTCCTCTATTATTTGTTGCTTGCATATCTCCAACAACTTGAGTTTTTTTTGTTTGTTTTTTTTGAGCAAGGTGCCGTTGTCAGGGGAGTCAAAAGATAATTACGTGATCATTAGGGTTGCCAATTAACTTCAGAAATGGAAAATGGCAGCCGACAGAGGATTCCGCTTGGTCTTAAATCCTTCCGCAAATGGCTACTTCACAAATAAAACAATGATATGCGCAAAAATAATGATTAATTATCAATTGAGAATTTGTTATTGATATGGTCTGGTGAAAATAATAATATGGACTGCGATGGACTCTCTGTGAACTAATCCTTTAAATTAACCCTTCTTTTCACTGTAAATGTTACTTTGTGGTTGACCAGCAATGACAGGCATTATGCATTGAGATAACAAAAGTGTATGAAAACAATTGTCAATTGCATTTAAATTTTTTTTTTAAACGTTTCTTCTCTTGTATTACTTCAGATGTCAAGCTTATTGGAAACTCCAGTTGCTCTGGGAGGTTAGAGATACTTCATGATCAGACATGGATGTCAGTGTGTGATGCTGCCTTTGACCAGCAGGATGCAGAGGTTGTGTGTAGAGAGCTGGACTGTGGGGCTCCTGTACAGGTGCTGGGAGCAGCTGCTTTCGACAAAGGAGACGCTCAGATGTGGACACAAGAGATTCAGTGCAGAGGAAATGAGTCTCAGATTCACCTCTGTCCAACATCACCATCACATGAAAGCGACTGTTCTCATGATAATTACCAGGGTCTGCTATGTGCTGGTGAGAATTACAATAAAATAAAAAGAGTGGGGCTGCTATGAGTGCAGGCAGTCTAGGGACAGCATCACTGATCTATATATAATATCTATTATAGATCAGTGGACAGCATCCATATTTCAACCCCAGTGACATGACAACACCGCGGCCCTCGCAGCCAAAAAAACAGACCGGCCCACCGGGAATACTCCCGGTGCTCCCAGACTCTTCTTTTACAAACAACCCATTAATACGATATTCACAGTCCATAAAGAGGGGGAAACACCAACTAAAATGGTAAAATAAAATAAGTTCTTATGATTATCGGTCTTATATATTGTTTTATTTAAAAAATATATATTAATTAAATGGCAATCATACAGCGACTTGGATACACTGCTTCTACTGTACATGTATAAGCAAAATAATTTAACACAATTTTAGATTTCAGAATAGTAGTTCATTTAAAAATGTAAAAATTTTAAATCTTTATTAAAGTCAAAATATTAGGGTAATACAGTTGATCATGAGAAAAAAAGAAGAAGAAAAAAATAATTAAAAGAATGAATAACCATAAATAAACTTTGCTTCCAATACGCTATTCATTTTTACTTGAGTCGTTAAATTTATTTTTTGTTGAAAATGGTGCAATGGTTTTTCAAAATTATATGAACATTAATATAAAGAGTACATTTATAAGAAACTGGCACATGTTTAATCTAGATATGATGCTATAGATATAATATGTGTTAGAATCTACAAGTTGTGTTAGAGTTGCAAAAAGATTAACTTAAAAAAAAAATCTATATTAGTACTACAATTTCTGCTTGTAGAAAAAATGTAAGTTTGAACATAGATATATTTAACTTGGAATTGTTTGTAGTAAATTATTTAAGTAAATAAAGTTATGATCGCATTTTTCCCATCATGCACATTGGCATGAATAATTAATAAGGTTGCATTTTGCACTTTTTTCCAGTTGTATTTACACTGTTTTATGGTTGCTTTTGTTGTTAGGTTTGTTGTTAGCAACTTGATGTTTTATGACATCTGGAGTTTATTTTCTACTCATAATCACACATTCATACTCAAACACTATCCACAGATTGTTACCATCATTGTGTATTGTGTACCAAGTATTGAGGTCTCTGTTCATTTGCATAATAACCACATTGAATAGACTTATTATCTTAAAATCTTTCATGTTTGTAAAGGAACCACGTGCTTTAATACTGTTTTTTTTCTTTCTTTCAGTGCTACATTGTTTGCGTTAAGTTTACAAACCAGTAACTGAGTGAAATGTACTTAATAATTAAATAAAAATTACTGATCATATACTCTAATTGGCCACGTTAAACATACTTATTTCCTTTGCTAATTTTACTATTTAAGAAGATTTTATTTAATTTCATACTTAGGCTGGCTACACACTAGACGGTTTTAAGCCTGATTTGCATCCCCGAACGATCGGGGGTTGTGGCCCGATTCACGGCTTGTCGCAAACGATTTTTTGTCCCAAAAAGTCCTTTATTGTACGGTGTTATTACGATTTTTTATCTGCTCCCGATCGAGATGGAGCGTCCCCTAACTCAAATCGTAAATATCAAACATGATCGGGCTGCCTCTGACGTGATACCCACGATAGCCAATGAGAGCGAGCAAGCATCACCTACCGGATGTTGCGTGCTTCTATAGCTGAAACTTGGCAGCCACAAACACGCCATGAAAGCAGAGAACATCACCCATATTCTTTGTTATACTTAGTTCCCTTTCATGGGAACTTCGAACTGCGTCCTCTAGGGGGCGCTATGGGGAACGCCTCGTCGTGACCCGTGTCTGAAGCATACATTGAAAAAACACCAACTCGTTGGCCAGCGACAGCCATGACGTCACTACCGGTGCGACTAAAGTATAAATAGGCGCCGGGAGCACACATCATTCTCTTCTTCGTCTTCATTGACTGTTTTGTTAGTGGACAGATACATCTTGACGTTCCAGCATTCATCCGAAATTCTCAGACGCCTCCTTCAATCTGTCCTTCCCCACAAATGAGATTCTAAGCACAGTGCTTTTCTGAGAGAACCGTGACCATTTTAAAAGTAGCTGACAGCTGATGAGGAACATTACGAGTGCATGTTAGTCATCGCGAGGGGAAGATGGATTTTATCGGCCCACTCTGGATAACAAGCAGCAGAAGATGCTTCAATCTAAAGTTTGTAAAGACACTAAAATAATTCAAACATGGAGAAAAAAAAAAACATTTGGTCTTCAACTATTGGGAAATACTGAATAATACAGCAATCCAAAACTCTATGACCTTAAACATTACTACAAAAATAACTTTTATGGCAATTATGACAACAATGGCAAATTTTTAGAAAATTATCAAAAATCTTGAGAATTTAATTTGATAGAAAACACATAAAAAAACATTAAATGTGTGTATTATTTGAGCTGTAAAGCTGTTTTACAGTCATTATGAGATTTTGTTGTAAAAATTGATTATGAAGCAATTATTAGGTTAGTAAACTATTATTATTATTAATAATAATAATAATAATAATAATACATACTAAAATCATGGTTACATATTTACATTTTGTGGTTTATACTATTGAACATGTTTTTTTTTTTTTACTTTTTTTTTTTTTTACATTTATACATTTAACATTTATAGATTGGCCCAAAACATTATTGTGGCATTTTGTAACTATTAAGATTGGACCTTACTATTTACTCCTACTTAATATTTACTTTATAAAAAAAAATGTAAAAAAATTTTAAAAAATGTACAAACTCATACATAATCAGCACATCATAAAATACTTAAATTTTCTCATACGATCAAGTTGGATTGGCCCCATATACTTCCTTAGTAAGAGCTTCAAATACAATGCTTCACTACATATAATGTACATTACTTATTGCTTCAAATCATAAATTCAATGTACAGTAATGGGGAAAATAATGTCATGACATACAGAAGAAAAAAAATGGAAACAGCATTTGTAAAAGAAAATAGGAAATAACATTTGTGTCGGATGGTTTGCAACAGACAACAGGGGCAACTGAGGAATGAGAGAATCCATATGAAGAGTTTTCTTGTGTTGAATTGTATGTACTAAAGGAAAGGAAAGTAAATGACATCTGCAATGCACTGAAAGAGCTGAGAGATGCTGATGACACCACTCAGTCATATACCTTATCGAACAGGGGAAAATGTTCTCTGAAAGATTGCTGGTTTTTGAAAAATGCAATTTACAGAAAAGAGAAGAGGGAACACAAACATAAAGCTATGCTATTACTTTTTACTAATGCTATGGTCCCTTTTCTTACTCTTTGTCCTCTTCATACACAAACACAGGCTATTTTTGACTAAAGATGCATGGAGAAGAGCGATAATTCATTATATCGATTACTGTGGGATCTAAACTTAGTTTGTTTCTTGAAACTTAACAAAGACCAAAGCAACTGCAATGGACAAGCAGTACACAGATAACATTGCAAACATTACTTTCAAGATAATTTGATAAAATTATGTGATTTTGTATAGTTTCCCAAGCCAGCATGTGCTATAGAGCATTAGTTGATCTTAAGTACCAAGATACAAGTGCTGTCAAGCCCAAATATGCTGAACTAAGGTCAATCTCTTAAGGTTTGTCTCTCTAACGTGAAGATATTGAGAAAGTGCTGCAAAACATGGATACGCTTATTGATCATTACTGAATAAAAGAAAAAAAAAGTCTTTCATAAGACCCATAAGGGTTTGAGAAATGTTAGTGCTACGTACCTACAGTGTAATACTACAGATTTACCAGCCACAGTCTGAATCTGAACAACCCTATAAATTAAAACTGACAGTATCTCCAGTTTTTATGGGCATGTCAATACATTTTGCTGAGGCTCAGGGTGACATCCCTTGACCTCAGGCGCAGCTGATTTAGTGGTTCAGCAGCAGGTCTTTACAGGTAGATTGGGGCCTCTGAAACAGCTTCATCAAACTAAGAGTGTGTCTCAGTTCACTCCCTCAGCAGTTACTAAACTGCCCAGCAGTCAAAACCTCATATCATGAGGAAACATAGCCGTTTTACATTTTGGTGAATTGGTGGTGAATTTGTATGAATTATTCTGACTTTATTTGAATGGAAATGTATAATTTATAGAAAACAAAGAAAAAAGAAAGAAAGCGTGAAGGTCTACCCCAACCCAACCCATAAACCTGACTGGCAATGGGGTGTAAACAAATCATTAAATTGTACTAATTCATATAAAAAAGAAAAATGGTTATGAATTGCAATGGGAGTGTGTTTGCTGTCTAATTGTTAAAGTCGTTCCAGTGAACCAAACACACACTCGACGCATTGGAAGGATGCCAAACAAGATTGTGCTTTTCAGGAGGGTAAAAAGTCATTGATAATTTCTAGAAAAGAGGTCTTCGGATCACACAATTAATAATTTTCACTTGTCCTTGATTTTCAGATTCACCACCAACTCTGAATCCTACAAAGACACACTGACATCCAACATAAAGGAGCATTAAAGGAACTTTCCAGGTTCAATATAAAGTAAAGTAAAGTAAAGTGAATGAATGAATGAACGAACGAACGAACGAACAAACGAACAAACGAATAAATAAATAAATAAATGGAGATTCCAAATGTGTCAAATGTTTGGAGGACTTAAAAGCAGAAATTTGCAACTTTTAATTTAACTTAAATACATACATACATGCATACATACTTCTTAAGGATGTTCCAAAATGTGTCAAATTTTTGTCAAATGTGTCAGACATTTGAAGCTTTTAAAAAATAAATAAATGAATGAATGAATGAATGAATGAATGAATGAACAAACGAACGATCGAACAAACAAATAAATAAATCTCTTTAAAGGTTGCCATTGCAATAACAAATAGACAATTGCACTAGATGTAAATGCAACTTTTAGAGGATTTATGAATGAATGAATGAATGAATGAACAAACGAACGAACGAACAAACAAATAAATAAATCTCTTTAAAGGTTGCCATTGCAATAACAAATAGACAATTGCACTAGATGTAAATGCAACTTTTAGAGGATTTAATAGAAAATTCTTAATATTTAAATTTTTTAAAAGAACGTTGACCATTGCTTATTCTGTTCACATGGGTATATTATTTGAGCTGTAAGGTTGTTTTAAATTTTAGGGTTTACGGCGATTTCTTTTGCTACCTTTTCAATAAAGTTGTAAACTTGGATATGAATACACACACACACACACACACACACACACACACACACAAAGGTTTGTAAGCAATGTTCCTCCTAAAACCATGTTAACACACATATTGCTCGCATACTGCAGCTGTACTACTGAAACAGTGAGTATTTTACAGAGCCTGCAACCCATATTTGTGCTTGTTTTAAAGAAAATTAGGGACAAGTGGAAATACACCATTATGCCACAAATGCTGTCGACTGAGCTTAATTTGTACTGAACTGAATAATACTTTAATGGTTGTGGGTGATGTTGGAGATGTGGAAGAGAAGGAACAGACTAACATGCCCTATAGCAAAGCATTTTCAAACCACAGAACTACTGCTGAGGCCTGTGGTGTTTACAAGCGTGGCAAACCAGGGAGAAAAAAACAAGACAAAAAGCTTTGCTGCTTGTCTGGTTAAACCACATCTCTGTTTATTCTTGGTCTCTTGTTCTCTCTCTCCAAAAGTCCCTTTTTACATAGAACATTATCTCAGCAATTAAGCTAACATTGCCTCTTGTCCTTGTGTGGTATAACAGGAGTGAAATAGAGTGTCGACACAAGCGCAGTGCAACACACTTGTCATTCAATTCTTCATCTTCTAAGCCCATCTGTTTGGAACGAGACAACGGAGGCTGAGGACATTAATATTTGTACTAACCAGCGAAGTCCTGAACAGCATTGCAGGTGCTTAGTGGGCGGATGGGTGTCCCCGGCTTATCATCTATCCAAAGACAATAATTACATTGTGATAATGTTTGAAATGATCAGAGACAAAACCTCTGCACATCTGGTTGCTACATTACTGACATTGTCATTCCTTAAAGGGGTCATATGATGCGATTTCAAGTTTTCCTTTCTCTTTGGAGGGTTACAAGCTCTTGGTGCATAAAGAAGATCTGTAAAGTTGCAAAGACTAAAGTCTCAAATCCAAAGAGATATTTTTCCGACGAGTGCTTGCAGTGTTCGGCCAATCACAATGCACTGGGTCAGCTGGCCAATCAGAGCAGACTGCGCTTGTCGGAAGGAGGGACTTTGTAGAAAACGAAGCGTTTGAGAGAGGCGGGGCATAGAGGACCTACAATAATGTACAGTATTTGAAAAAGAATGTGTTTCTTTGAACATTAAAGCATGTCAACATATTCTGTTACACTAAATACACAAAATAATGATCTTTAAAAAAGCATCATATGACCCCTTTAAGAAACCTTTTAGAGCTTCTCTATCTGAATCTAAAGTAGAACCTGTCTGGCACTGCTGAATTTGAAGCTGTTATGTTTTCATATTTCAGATGACGATACCTATGTTGCATCAGCAGTCAGACTAACAGATACAATTTACCTGAGAAGTAATGCTGCATAGTATTTAACGACTTATCTAGAATATAGCATTACTCAAAAAGCAGGTTTGTGCTAAAAAAAAAAAAAACACACCACCAACAACAACAACTTTAACAATTGTATTATTTTCAACAATTTTAAATGAACAAATCTGTCTTTTAGATCTTGTGTATTTTCATTAGGGTGTCACTGAAGTCTTGACAATGTATCATAAAATGAATGAATCCCCCCACCTACTGCTGTTACAAAGCCAAAAGTGAAAAACAGTATGAGGGAAATAAAATAAATAAATAAATAACCAAATAATAATCACATGGCCTTTACACAGCTGCAGGGCACTAATTAAAAGTAGGATTATAAACTGTGTACAATTGAGGGCATGTGCTTTCTCAATTACTCTGTGGTACTGATTTACAGTTTGGTGCATTTAGAAACTGCCTTTAATTTGCTAGCACACATAACAGCAGTCAACCAAGGATTGTGTCTTTAAGATGCACACATTGGCACATCTTGCCAAGTTTCGCTGCTTAATGAATAGCCTTTTTTTTTTTTTTGCATGGATATACATACAATATAAAATATGGTGTCCATGCAACTGATTAAACAGAACATATAAAATAATTTTAAAGAGTTAAAGTAATTTTAGAAAAGGTACTTGCTTTTACAAATTAATATGACTGAAAGGCAGGTGTTAATCTTAATCTTACATATTGGTCCAAGTTATATATATACCTTAATATGTGAAGAATATACAATAAATGACAAAGAGACTGGAACAAGAGATAGGGCTTCGCATAAGTACAACTAAAACCAAGGTTATGTGAGTCGGATACGTCACCAACACTACCAAACATTCCCTTTTGAATATTGGACAACAACAAATTGAGGAAGTGGACAAGTTCACCTATTTGGGCAGTTTTTTGACGAGTGATGGAGATGCTAAGCATGACGTCAGATGCCGGATTGGCAAAGCTTCAGCAGTCTTCCAAAGACTCAAGCCCATTTGGACAGCCACAACAATTTCAATCAAGACCAAGGTGCATTTATTTAGCAGTATGGTCGTACCAACAGCAATCTATGCGGCGGAAACTTGGGAGATGTCTGCGAGAATTGCCCAAAGGCTTAATGTCTTCCAACAGCGATGTCTGCGAAGAATTCTGGGTGTGTCGTACCGAGACCATATCAGCAATGATGAGATTTATCGAACTGACACTCGCCTACTCCAAGAAGTTGTCACCGAACGCTGACTAAGATTTGCTGGTCACATCCTTCGACGGCTACCTTCTAGACACGCAAGAACCACACTCATATGGAAACCACCCCACGGCAAGAGAAAACAAGGTCGACCACGAATAACTTGGCGTCGTACGTCTATTGAAGATCTGAAAGCCATCAACGTTTCATGGGATGAAGCTGAAAACATCGCGGCCGATCGATCAAGTTGGAGGAAACTTGCCGCCCAATGCACCTTACGGCACAGGCGGACCTAAGCTAAGCTAAGATATACCTTAATTGAATATTAAGCAAAGAAGCAGTTCTGTTAAAATACTAGGTTATGAAAAAAAACATCCAAATTCATTTTGATAAAAAAATAAATAAAAACATGCTTATTAGAAGGCATATATTTAAGTCAATGTATGAACTGTATTTGATTTTTATGTTTTATTTTTTTATTATTCATTAATGCAGATAGAAAAAAAAAACTATGCTAAAATCTAAAGCTATAGTAGTGACCCTAAAAGTGCTTTCTTTTTTCCTCCCTAAAATCATTTTTATCTCTTTTTTTTTTTTACCTTAAATGTCTCATAAGTTGAAAGTTACTGTTCATCAGCGAACAGAGAGATAGAACAGCAGCATGTATCGGAAAGTTTAAAGTATTTACTTTTGTACCTTACAGGAAAAATAACTTATATGACGAATCACTTATTTATTGATAAGTTTAGTGTGGGGTTGAGATCCTTTTTTGGGATAATCTTTTTGCAAATATACCCCAAACAAGGTGAATTGACTGATAAACAGGCTTCTGGACACCTGTAGGCCATCCTGAGCTTTATTCTAGGCTCTCCTCTTCTCTGCCTCAGGCTTTATTCACTCAATGTGTAGGTCTTGCTTCAGGGGCATATGCATCAATATACCATGCAAAGTCCCCGGATATTTTGTAGTACACAGTGCACAATGTGATAAATAATCATGTATTATTCACCTAAGTATTTTTTTTCTACCTACTTATTGATATTTGCTATTCATTTTAGATTTAAGGGATAAAACACTTTATGGTTGAATATGGGGTTGGATTCAGGACTCATTTAAACAACGGGACAGATTTAAAAAGAAACAGGACCATACATAACAGAAATTGATTTTAGGATTACATAAATAGTATGTAAATAGCCAGAGGATAATACCAGGCTAATGAGATTGCTGCAACACATTAGCTAATTTATTCATATGTGACCAAAATAACTACTTAGATAATACTCATAACCTGAGTTTAATTATATACCTTAAACTTATTTTGTGTTCTGCAGAAGATGAAGATTATATGGGTTTGCAATGATATGAGAGTGGGTAAATTATGACAAATTGATTGATTGATTGATTGATTGAGTTTTAAACATATGCTCAAAAATAGGACGCGACTTAATTATTGATTTCATGTGTTTCAATCAGACCCATTGCCACAGGTTTATAAAATCAAGCACCCAGCCATGCAGTCTGCATTAAAGTGCCCCTATTATGGGTAATGAAAGATTCATATCTTGGTTTTGGGAGTCCTCAACAACAGGTTGACATGCATGCAAGGTCAAAAAAACCCTTCCATTGTCTTATAATATGCATTTATTTTTACCTTACTTGCTCAACAACTCCCAAACAATTCGCTCAACAATTCATTTTTCCAAACCCCTTCATTGCGCTAATCGGTGGGAATTGGTCCAATTGGTCTCATTTTCATTTCATCATGCCTGTAATGCCTGATAAAGCAGCGTTTGTGAACGCAGTGCTGCTTTGTGTACAGCGTCACCGGGGAAACCGCTATTTTTACTGCTCCAAAAGCTGCACCTAGTGGCAAAGAATGAATTTGCATTTTCATTCAGACCAACGCAAAAAGACCAACTAGAGGGGGCGGGCAATATGCTAATGTTTCATGTTGACTGCAACATGAAACAGCTTAGGATTCGTTTTAAAAACGACTCGTTTCAATGATTCAGAGTCGACTCTTTCTTTTGAAAGACAATAACTTTATACACGGTGCACTTTCAGATTTAAAACTTTGCAGGATGTTTTCATTCACTTAGTGCTGTGTTACACACTGCATGAAAGGTAATTTTCAAAAATCCATAATAGGGGCACTTTAACAATTTATGACAAAAAAAAAATAAATCAGTTTGTGAAATTGCCATCCCGTCTAGATATTCCAACAAGTGGTAGGCCTATTATTGGAAAGTGGAAACTTTTAGAAACAGCTGCAACTCAGTAACAAAGCGGAAGACCACGCAAAGTCACAAAGTGGGATCACCGAGTGCTGAGGCACATGGGGTCAGATTTACTAACAGCTTGCGCCACCTTCTTTTGGCGTTAAAATAGTACTGTCAGGATTTACTAAAGATGCACAGTGAAGAATTAGCGCTGAAAAGGCATGGATTATTTTTGCACCTGACCTTATTGAATATGCATTTGTAGGAGTTTCCCTTTCATATGCAAAATTTATGTAAGGAGAGTATTAAAATAATCACGCAACACGATTTACTAACGTTTGCGCATGACAAATTACTGGTATTTGCACCCTTATTTAACGCCCAAAAAGCATGTTTTAAAGCAGGTGGTAATTTGCTCTGCTCTTGGTATGTAGATTGTGCTGGTCATTATGGAAATGATCTGGCTGTGTCTGTATTCCTTAATGTGTGCATTGTCAGTAAATCACACGCAGAATTTTCCCCTCCTATCGGTGCTTTTATGGAATTGCGCTCTAACGCTAATTTGCCCTGTTTAGTAAATCTGGTCAATGGTGTGTAAAAGTTGGCAATACTCTGCTGATTCCAGAGCTGAAGAGCTCCCAACTTCCACTGGCATTAATGTCAGCACAAAAAGTGTGCAGTGGAAGCTTTGTGGAATGGGTTTCCATGGCCGAGCAGCTGCATGCAAACCTCACATCACCAAATATAATGCCAAGTGTCAGATGAAGTGGGGTAAAACACCACTACTAGACTCTGGAGCAGTGGAAACCTGTTCTGGGGAGTGAAGAATCACGCTATGCTTTGGACAGTCAGATGGGCGAGTCTGGGTTTGGCAGATGTCAGGGAAACATAACCTGCTTGACTGCAGTGTGCCAACTGTAAAGTTTGGTGGAGGAGGGATAATGATATTGTGGAGCTGTTCTTCAGGGGTTGGGCTTTACTTCCAGTGAATGGAAACCTTAATGCTTCAGCATACCAAAATCTTTGGACAATGCATTGCTACTAATATTGTGGGATCAGTTTGGGGAAGGCCCTTTTCTATTCCAGCATAACTGTGCCCCAATTCTAAAAAAAAAAGAGAAGAAAACAAAAGAAAGGTCCATAAAGTTTGGTTTGGAAGAATTTGACTCGTCCATACAGAGCCTGACCTCAACCCAATCAAACACCTTTGGAATAAACTAGAACAGTAATTGTGAGCCAGGTTTTCTCATCCAACATCAGTGGTTGACCTCACACATGCTCTACTCGATGAATGGGTCACAAAATTCCACAGAAACACAACAAAATTTTGTGGAAAGCCTTCCCAGAAGAGTGGATGCTGTTATCACTACAGAGGATTCACCAACTCTATATTAATGTCTATGTATTTAGAAAGTAGAGGTGGGATGAGGGATGTGTGAACTGTGAAGAATTGTAAGAGTGCAGTAAACAGCCAATTTAAATACCCTTGCAATGAGATTGACAGGGTTAAAATGTACATGCTCCTCTTGAACGTTTGTTACAACTCCGCTTAAACAACAAATTGACCTCTTTAAAACGAATAGATTTGATAAAGATTTCAAACACAGCTTGGTGGATAGTAAAATCAAAGAATATACAAATAGCCCTGCTTCTAAACTATTAAATACCAATTGGATTTTTATCTCTAAGGGAAGCCCTCATGTTTACACTCCTGTCTGATGGTTAAAGGCTCATTAAGCCATTGAGATAAATCCATCTGTAAAGGTAATTTAGTTACACAATCCATCTCGAGCAGCCAAATGTACCCTCATTCAGCCGAGAAAACAACCAAACAATCTTCCCTCAAGTCTCCTGAAGCATATCAAAGCTGTGTGAAATCTCAGTTATGCTCACATGCATCAGAAGTCCGCACTGCCATTTAGCATCACAAGATATATTTTGATTTCATAACTCTCATTTGAAACGTAAGTACACTCACAGCATGATCAGGCTTCAAAAGGACTCATACTTTTGGAAAATAGTTCAGATCTCTCGTCTCAAATTCCGAAGCCTGTTATCATCAGCGCATGTGGATCAGATCTCTAATGAGGGTGGAGTCGATGTACTGCCTGACGAGATGTGGAGAATGCGAATGGGAAACCGCATTCCATATTATTTATATCCTGATGTGCTGCTCTCACAGTGAGTCGTACATGTCTGATGAGGCAGAAAGAAACATCCATGCCGTAGACATGCTTCAAGAGCCCCATAATGAAGAACCAAGAGAAGATAATAAATGGTGGAGAAAAGATGAAAGTGAATAAATGAGATAAGAGCTGCTCTGAAGCACCAATCAAATTCAGGAAGATAGAGGAAGACTTTGTTTTCCCTTATTGCAAAGATCTTACAAAACTGTTATTGCATTATCAAAGCATCTCACTCTAATTTCTTGTAACTGTATGGGCATTTTAATGAAAGTAAAGTTTTTTTGCGACTATTCAATTCACTTGGCAGATATATTGTTATAGAGATTTCCAGTTATGTTTAAGTGATCCGGTTATGTAATTACATGTTCAATGTTTGTAGGAAAGTCTTTTCCTTTAGTTTCACTTTAATATTACCACTAGAGGGTGCATATCTTTCATTTCACTGATACCTATACACCTTCCTTTTAAGACACTGCGTTTTATACACCACACGTGCTGGGTCAGAGTGAGCATCCGAACTTTAAAGTTGTGTGCATTCATGCAGAAAAGTACGTTTATTTTACATTCTCTAGCAGAAACATGCATGTCAATAATGTTGATGTTATTGTGATGATGTTGTTAATCTTGTAAGCGCATATTTCCACAGTATTATGTTATTTGTTAATCTACGTTAGGAAGCTAACATGCTAGTTCCACGTGCAATAGTGCATTGTTATTTAATATAAATCATGATCTGTTAGCCATTTTAAGATAGTTTGAGATGCTACACTATCATAATTGTGAATTTGTAAGAGAATTTCAGACCATTGATGATTATTTATATGTTTATGTTTAGAATGTTAATGTTTAATAGTTAAACTCTGCGGACCCGGATACGGGTCCAAGATGACGTAAAAAATTTTTATGCTTCATTTACATAGCCTTCCTTATATGGTATCAGCCCATATATGGGTTCATTGGAAAGCTTGGAGTGTCTTCTTTACAAAGAATACCATTCCTTTTGGTTTTTATATTCATAAAGCAGTAAAATTAAGCTTAGAAATTTATTCGTCCCACACACGAATTTCCGCCTAACCATTGCGAATAATTTTTACGAAGAATGTGTATTTTATATATTTTTCACAAAAAAGTCAAGTCATATATCACAAGAAAGCTCTCATTCTCAGGAATTTGACGATGTAGATTATTTCATTGTGTGACAATCACAGATCGAATTATCTTCGATAGAACCGCGATGTAAAATTTGGTCACCTCTGAGCGAATTTACATTTATACTCGTAGCACTGCTTCAGTCAGCCGCAAACAGCCACAAATATCTATATACTCTATATTATCTTTTAGATTAACCATTGATGATTATTTATATGTTTATGTTTAGAATGTAAATGTTTAATAGTTAAACTCTGCGGACCCGGATACGGGTCCAAGATGACGTAAAAAATGTTTATGCTTCATTTACATAGCCTTCCTTATATGGTATCAGCCCATATATGGGTTCATTTGAAAGCTTTCATAAAGCAGTAAAATTAAGCTTAGAAATGTATTCGTCCCACACACGAATTTCCGCCTAACCATTGCGAATAATTTTTACGAAGAATGTGTATTTTATATATTTTTCACAAAAAAGTCAAGTCATATATCACAAGAAAGCTCTCGTTCTCAGGAATTTGACGATGTAGATTATTTAATTGTGTGACAATCACAGATCGAATTATCTTCGATCTTCGATAGAACCGAAATTTGGTCACCTCTGAGCGAATTTACATTTATACTCGTAGCACTGCTTCAGTCAGCCGTCAGCCGCAAAAAATATCTATATACTCTATATTATCTTTTAGATTAGGATCTCTTCTTTCAAACAAGACCATTTCCACGTTTCTGCGTGCTTCCATCGGTGAGATATAAAGCGTTTTGTCCAGGTAGCGAAATAGACGCTCGTCTGGAAACAGGCGCTCTTCATATCCAAAACGCGCACAACCAGCGCGTCTGATGTTATACATCAGATTACAGCCTGCAGCCATTTCAGAGCCGTGAAATTTGACACCTCTGAGTCACTAGCGGGGGAGAGGGGGGAGAGGGGGCCGGGACTGTTCCTCTCGGCTGTTTTTGGGTTCTGTAGTTTTTTGAATGCGTTGAAGGCGAGATCACTCACAGAATGGATACTGCACACGCGTCTCGGATTATATCAATCTATGATAATCGTATTAATATATGGTGAAGAACATTCCGCGGCGCCATGGAGAGGAATGAACGCGCGTCTGGTAAGGCTATATGAGCGTATTTGCGTGTTTTTGATATTGTAAGCATTGTT
>NW_015552564.1:689801-699475 GCF_001515605.1 Sinocyclocheilus anshuiensis
CTGGATACAGGAGTGAGTCAACTGATGAGGTGAGAGATGCTGTGAAGCAGTATCCCAATACAGAATGCACATAAATGGAATGATATAAAGCTGGAGGATATGGATTCTATGTTAGAATGTGATAGACCAGATATATTTCATAATGTAGACAGTCTTGTGCATCCTGAAATAATTCAACTGATTGTAGAATAACACAATATGTTAAATTTGTTCCAATTCGCTTGTGCCATTTTGTATATTACTACTTAGAAAAACATAAAAATGAAACATAATTCAATTAATAATCAATTAAAGTGCTTGTGGCACAGAGTAATGTAGGATTGTGGGGTTAATGTGTTTTATAAAGCCTGTTTTTGCAAAGGAAACTCACAATGACACATTTCGATGTAAAGATAGACATTCTGACTCATTTCACAAATAATGTAGTAACTCCTGTTTAGAAGCTGTTATTTGAAAGATTATTTTTTCTGGCACTTTTTGGCATCTAGTGGCATCAAACAAAGTAAATTGCAGAGAGTTGTGCCTAATAGAACCTGAATTACAGATTTTCAAAAAAATACTTACTTTTAAAACTCCAAAAGCGCCTATGTTTTTTTTTGTGTTTATAGTAATATTTGAAAAGTATATAATGTTATTTATAAAGAATTACACTCATATTTTGTAGTTCAAAGGGTTTTCTTTACAATGAAACCATTTTTTTTCATTTCCTCAATTGTATGTGTGTAGGGTAAACATTTGAATTTGAGTATGTTAAATTTAGGCGAAAATACCAAAAAACGCCCTGAGCTTAAGTGGTTTTAACATCTGTACTAAGTTAATAGAAAGGCTGTAATATTTTATATCTAATTTACACAATTTTCCTCTATTTCAGACCACACACACATACACACCCCAAATACCCCAATACTTTTGCCTGTATACATTTATGCTCACCAAAGTGGCCTGTATAAACCCAACTCATTAAAGCTTTCTTGGATGTGACTCTCTGAGCCCTTTACTCTCTTACCGGAGTCGCCAGTTTTCAAAGGTCTATCAGAACAATCCAGAGGTTCCACCTCTACAATGTTTATAGCTATTCCTTTACCAAAAAGGGATTTCTTCCATTCATATACAACCAGTAAGAAGTTTGAAATAATTATACATTTTTCAAGTTTTTTATTTTATTTTTTAAGTCTCTTGTGCTCACGGAGGCTACATGTATTTGATTGAAAATACACTGAGCACAGTAATATTATTGTGAAATATTATTACAATTTAAAATAACTGTTTTCTATATAAATATATTTATATATATATATAATCGTTTGTACCATTATATACTGTATATCTTTAGTATACATTTTTAATAAATTTAATGCATTGAATAAATTTATTTTTATAAAAGTATTAATTCATTCATTTATAATCATACCCCACACTTTTTGAAATGGTATTGTATCTCAATTTCCACATTTGTATTTTTTTTTTTTCAAAATTGGCAATAGTAAGAAATGTTTCTTGAGCACAAATCAGCATATTATAATGATCTTTGAAAGATCATGTGACACAGAAGACTCGAGTAATGATGCTGAAAATTTCCATCTGACCGTTTGCATCACAGGAATAAATTACATTTTAATATATATTTTAATAGATAACAGCCATTTTAAATAGTAGTAATATTTCACAATATTACTGTTATTACTGTATTTTTTCATCAAATAAATGCAGCCTTAGCGACCATAAGAGACTTTTTTTTTATTTTAATTATTCCAAACTTTTGACCACTAGTAGTTATATATGTAAGTGTATGCCATAATGTCTCTGATTCTAGAGAAGCAGCCAAGCTTCCCAAATAATTGAGTATTTAACTCCACTAATAGATTTCAAGTTCCCATAAAGCCAAAAAGGACCAACTATTTTAGGAAAGACAAACCAGGCTAGAAGGGGGACATTTGAACTCAGTGTATGCAGAAGCAGTTGCCACCATACATATTGCTGTCATCACACAAATACTGTGTCCCTGGGGTGGATGGTAGCAGAGTTAATTGAAACTAAATGGATTCTGTGGGCACAGTGTGAGTTGCCAGCAGGCAGAGGCACAGATGGCCAATGGAGGTGAAAATGGGCATCATATGGTCACAGCACGAGACCAACAACAATCTATAAAACTGCCACAACATGTCTGTAAGGGTAAAAGAAATACCAAAGAAAAAAAAAAGAGGAAGAAGAAATGTATTTGAGAGAAAGCCTTTTTAGAAAAAAAAAAAAAGAGGAATTATAATTTGGAAATTTGCACAATTAAAACACAGCTTGAAGCAAATTAGTATCAGTGAAAATCAATGAAGGTTGCAATACAGCTGCCCATGGGGAGAATAATAACAAAACTATAATTTGATATTAAAGTAACATTTCAAATGATCAAGCCAACACAACTGGGACTCCTTTGAAATTTTAATAGCTTGCTCTTATTATCTGTGAGCGATTTTCAACAGGTTAGTAAAATCTGAAAACAGTTGTTTACATTCATATGGGACTATAAAGCATTTTATATTAGTCTCTAATTAGACTAGGCAAGGACAAATAAAGAAAGTTTTAAAAGGGGTAGGTCACCCAAAAATTGTGTGAATATGTGAATGAACTGGTCGATTTTTTCGACATAGAGACAGAAAATTGGGACTGGAGCTTTTGTGTTTGAAAAAGCATGCTAAATCTCTTGTACATGTGTAAGTGTTATGACCTCAAAACACTTTCATCATTGTCAGTTATTTGTAAACAAATACATTTTGGTGTTTGCATTACATAATCAGCTCCATATGCATGGCTCATTTAATGTAGTAAACTTGCTCAGTAGCTCACCTGGTGCAGCATTGAACTTGTATGAAACATCATAAAAGAGTTGAAAAACATGTTGAAGCATGTTAAAATGTCATGGTTGCTTCAGCAAATATGTTTTTATCTCACGTTTACTTTTGTTAACACTATTGGTTAGGTTTAGGTTTTTAATGCACTGTACAGTAGGTGATACATTCTTTTCAAAAGCAATTGAGAATTTCATTTACAAACTGCCGCGAAACGTACAACAAACAACATACATGCTTGATTCACAGAGTCATCTGTTTAAGATACACACTTTTAGTGCCACACTCAAAACAAGGTACTAATTACCATTACTAATTAATTTACTATTTAGACACTAATGTGTACTTTTAAATAACTGATACATTCAATATGCACCCTTTTGGGGGAAATAAGGTACAAAGCTATACCTTTTGAAAAGTTGTTTTTTTTTTTTTCTTTTTCTTCTGAGAGTATACTCTAATATCATTTTGCAGAACTGTCGCCACTAGCATGTATTTCCAATGAGTCCATAAATTGGAAACAAGTAACAATGCTGGATTTGTGAACTAAATGTTCATATTAAAATTATAAGTTACGTGTTTCACAAAATCAGTATATATGATCAGTTAACAAATCGGACTGATCAAGTTATCATTTTCAATGGTAACACTTTATTTTAAGGACCAATGCTCACTATTAACTAGTTGCTTGTTAGCATGCCTATTACTAGCATAATTGCTGTTTATTAGTACTAATGAATAAAGCACAGATTAACGCCCTATTTTAATTACCATATTTTAGATCCCTTAAACCTTCCCCATACCTAAACTTAACAACTGACTACCTTACGATCACTATTAATAAACTGCAAATTAGGAGTTTATTGAGGGAAAACTCTTAATTAATAGTGAATATGAGTTCCCTATTTTTAAGTGTTACCTTTCAACTCACTGACTGATCAGATTGCAGCTGTTAACAGGCCACTGGAAGTAAAGATAATTGGTGAATAACATCTTAAATATCAAACTCACACAAATTACAAGTCCAGCAGAAATTAAGGTTCAGCATGTGAAGAATATGCATATCCTTACTACACTTTTGTCAATATGTGCATTGACGTGCATTAATTCAATATTATGACACAACACCATATGTGTAGGATTTCCGCCCCCCCCCCCTTTAGTTTTACAGCAACAGGAAACCTTCCCTGGCTCGTTCAGTCGTTTCTACAGCCTCTGAAAGGTGACTGGAGAACTAGACAGCAGCAAGCTCATCTTAGTGGATTCAAATGGACTTTAATCAAGACAAATGTTGCTTACAGGGCCAATTACATCTCAGGCTTCCTGCTAGGGAGAATTCGTAGGAGAAAATCGATCAGTTATTTATTATGTTCTTTCAGAGTTTTAAAAGCTTTGTGGATGCCCTTCTGAAAATGACTTCCTGCCTGATGACTCAAGAGTTTACCAAATGGAAACACTTCAATCAGCGCACGGCTAATGACAAAAAGCAAGTCGTTAAAATGAGCTTTGGCTTCCAGCGGTACGAATGCCTGCATTTAATATATATGACAAAGGGAGGATGCGCTCCTGTCTTTAAGAGGAAATGAGATTTCACCAGTCATAGTAAATCACTCTGAATTAATTCCAGTTAGATTACTGAATCAAAGCAAGCCAAGGTTCTGCCGTATGACCAGACGCTCATGAGTCACAGCCAAGAGATGAGGGCATTTTTAGTAATGAAGTGAAGTAAGATGAGCAAACAACTCGTACTAGGCTGAACACAAACAGCAGTATTAAAACAAATTGCAATTTGAAGAAATTCACCACAGGCATTATTTGAACTGAATCTTCAAACTTTGTTATCAAAACTTTCAAACAAAGCTTTAAGTCAACATTGAAAGCTTGTCTTGATAAACTGCACTTTACTTGTTACGAAATTGCACATGCATTTCTTTGAATTTAAACTAAATTTTACTTCCCAACATGGTTCCTTTGACAGCAATTAGCTTAAAACGTACACACTACTACATAACTGAATAGAATTGCAAAAATAATTATTTCAGCCTTTTCAAAGAGGTTGCCCAAACATTGTTTGAAACAAAGTTGTTATGTTGAGCTGATCGGGATGGCTAATTAATGGGCCCCACTCACTAATATTTTTGTACAATTTGCATATGTATGAGTGCACAACCATTCCATCAGATAATACAGACTGCAAATTAGGCAATTTTTTAATTTTTTATTTATTTATTTTACACATAAATAATATACTGATGTTTGAGTTATTTTACTGAGCCATGGTGACTGTAAATAAAATGAGATGGGAGGAAAAATCTATTTCAAAATGAGAAACTTTGTGTTCGCTCACAAAATAGTATAAGGTTGGATGAAACAAATAGTTCAGTGCTTTTTTCAGTGCTAGCTTCTAACAATACTTCTGCGAGAGGACATAAATGTTTTGCTAGTGAAATCAACGTTTCTCGGGGAACACAATACGGTTACACTTTATTTTAAGGTGTCCTTTTTACAATGTAATTATGCATTTAAGTACTGAGTAATATTAATTAACTACATGTACTTACAATATGGTTAGGGTTAGGATTAGGGTTACTTGCATGTAAGTATGCAAAATTTATTGTTATTATAATAATAAGTATATGTAACAACGACACCTTAAAATAAATAAAGTGTTACCCACAATACTTTTTAATTTCACCGGTAAACGGAATACTTTGAGTTCTCTCACAAAACATTTTCACTCTCTAGCAAAAGAGACACTTTCTTGGTGGAACACAATACTTTTGTGAGAGAATGCAACATTTCTCAGTGGAACGCAATACTTTTCCAAGAGAGTGCAAATGTTTTGTGAGAGAACACAAAGTATTCAATTTTCTTAAGAAACATTTATGTTCTCCTGCAAAAGTTTCTTGGTGGAACATTCCTTCTGTCATTTTTATTTTTATTTTTTTGCTTTCCCCATCACCATCACCTTAGAGGCTCCATATTATTTACATTTCCATTACAATATTTATAATTTACAGAATATTTCATTTCTAATAAATTATTAGAAATATTTTGCTATTTTTGTGTACACGTGGTTTCAGTTGGTAAATTTCCTCATTAATTTAGAATAAATCTTAGAATTTCAAGCTCACTTATAATTGCATCTGCATATTAAACTGGGATAAATATTTTAACAAAAAAATGACATATTCAGTTCTAAAGATGTCTTTTATGGACTATGCAGAGTGATTTTATTTTAGTTAAAGCACTGAATACAGCACTCATGATACTGAATGGGGATGTTTGACAGGTGCAGCTCTCAGACAATGAGATGTCACCATCTGCAGTCTGTCAAGACTAGGCATGGCTTTCCCTTGAGATAAGCTCATCAAAGTTTCATTTTAGATGTCACTATATTTCTGTCTGATTGTTCTAGAGACAGCGAACCCTATTAACTTCACTCATTTTTCATGAAAGCTTGTTGAATCACCTCAATCCTCCATCAATAAGTCATTTAAAGAAATTATCCTCTTTCTGCCATTATCTGCTTCTGACACGGGCCATAAATTAAACATGTCAAACAAATCACTAGAGTCTCTCTGGGTGTGCAGATGATCTGCTCCTCTGGAAACAACCCATTTCCACTTCAAAGTGCAATCAGAGATTATTAGCCAGCTGGTTTGGAGGAAAGGTGGGATGTGAAAGAGGCTGACCGGCACAGAAGTTCAATCGGGTTTGTTCACATTTAATCACATTTTGGGGAGAGATTCATAATTCATATCTCAAAGACATCAAAGCAAACAATGCAGCGCCAGTCCACATGGGCTCCCAGGGAAGCAAAACCCAACATATTCCTGTTTGCTCTGTCAAATGATCTGTGGTGATGGTGCCAGATTTTTATTTATTTTTATCCAAATATCCGATATCAGAGTTTATTTTTTTTAAGGCAAAAATATGCAGCTTTTAATTGTATTATTATTATTATTATTATTTATTCATTTATTTATAAAAAAAAACTGTTTCGAATTTGCTGTCAAAAAAAAACTTAATTAAATTATTTAAATAATTATGCCCATCAATCAAAAATTAAACACACACTGTGTCAAAATTTGCAAAGAAAGAAGATAATTTATTTTAACTTGATGAATCATTATGATTATATACATTTAATTTGTATATTTGCACACACTGATTGCTGGCAGTGACATTACAGTGCTTGTCTGAATTATACCAGAATTTCTTGATTAAATTAATTGAATGACAGATGTAAAACAGCAAGCTGATTAAATGAAATTTAAAAGCAAACAATTAAATGTTTCTACCTTATTAATTTGAACCAACTCCATCATGCAATTTATTTCATTTATTAGTTTACTTAAAGCAATTTATGGCATCAGACATTTCCATGTAAAAGTTAAATGTGTTGCCTCCAATAAGAAAATAAATTGTGTTCTGAAGCTCATTAAATCTCCAACCAATTGTGTTTTACATGCAACATAATATCAAGCTGTTTATCTCTCCGGGAATTTCCACAAAGCGAGATAAATCCATCATTAACTTCTATTTTCAATAGATTCAGGATGCTCTGACATCTCAAACGAGTGATAGCTACCAGCAAAATGTTTAATTTGACAAGTTACATCTATCTTTTTTATTATTATTGCAGCACAGCTGTGTTGTTAGACAGTTTAATACTGCCTGAAGCAGCAGATGAGAACAAATCAGTTTGTATTCCTAATTCATATAACATATTTTGTGAAAAGCATGAAAAAGCAAATTTGTTAGTACATACGTCTGCTCTCACCAGTCACATTTTGAAAATGACATTGGACAAGACTGTAAAGTATAAATTACTTTCTCAGTTGAGACTAAACGTCTGGTTGACATTAAACATCTATAGACAATTTAACAAATCCATCAACAATTTGAGGCTTTGAAGTTTATGCTATACTCATAAGAAAAATTGTTTTATACAGTCCCAGATTTGGATTCTTCTGCTTGTATCAATAGCAGAACCCTTTTATGGTGTTAAATATACTCTTAAATATAAAGATTCGTTGTTGGCAATGATGGTTCCAAGAAGAACCTTATCCATGTAATCTTTCCATTCATTGCACAGAGAGTTCTTTATTGGCATTGGCATTAAAAAAAAAAAAAAAACAACTTTAACATTCATGGAACCTTTACTGGTTCTTTAGATTTTTTAAATGTTCTTCACACTACGAAAAAAAAAAAAAACGAGCTGTTGACTGAAAGTGTCTTTGAGGAACCAAATATAGTTATTCTAAAGCACTGTTTCGAAAGCACAATTTTTGGAAGCTTTGTGTTCAAGAGTGTAAGATTAAAGAACCGTCTTATTGTAAGTCTTCTGAAGTCATATGTTAGCTTGAACATGAGGGAGAGCAAATTAATTATAGTTCTTAATCGGCTAAAAGATGCAGGAACGCTGTCATGGGGCAACACACCTTCAGCAAACTGTGAAACAGTGTAACACAGCAAAAAAAAAAAGAAATGAGCTCGTCTGCAGATAAAGCTCTTTGCAGAGGAATTGAGGGAAGAAAACGCATAGAACAGAAATGCAATTATAGGCCCAATGGGATTCCAGATCATTGCAATTAGCTGCTTTTATAAGAACATGTCCTCTATTTGAACTTTACCAGCAGAAACTAAACAAAAAACAATCCTCAAAGTATTTCTATTTTACGGCTCATGACAAACCGTCTGAAATAGCAGCTGATTAGAGATGGGAGAATCTGTTATTTAGTGATGTACTGTACATAATCAAAGTAAATGCACACCATTTGTAATCTTCAATCACCAGTGCGGAGAATGTAATTTGCACCTATACACCTTTTATTAGTTTGTCTAGCAGACCTTTATGCAGCTGTTGGTGTCTTGGTGTCTTGGTGTCCCATGGATATTCAAAGAGTGTTATTTTATCTGTGGCATGAGAGACAGATAAGAGAGGAAAGACACTGCGAAAAAAAAAAGATTCAGCTGCCTCTTGGGAGAATAATAATTTAACAATTTAATCTCAACCTGTCAAAAGCAGAAGATTTTGTGCACAACCCTGTTTTCGCCCAATTACCAAAAAAAAAGTAAATAAAAAAAAGGAGCATTTCCTGAAATTCTGACACCGAAAAAGTAACATAATTTGGATTTTTTTTCAACAGCATGACAGAATATAATCTCAAATTAAAGATTTTTCTCAATAATCTCTAATTTTACAGTCATACAATCATCACCAAGCAACTTCTTGGAAGTTATACATTTAGATCAAAATCTTAATTAAGGTTAAATTTGCAGGCCTGCAAACCTTATTACAGATTATGGTGTAGTCTTTATATTATTTGTTTATTTATAATATTTGAAAATATATTTAATTTAAATATTTGTGTAGTGTCTATTCCTATTCGTATTACACAAATCACAGTTTCAAATTATAATGAGATTTATGTCATCATTTTGTAACAGTGTTGCAAAAAACACAAGTCTTGCATAACATAAATAGAAAATAAAACTATAAAATGAATAGCAAAATATATAATATTTAATTTTAATTTGATTTATGAACAATATTTACTGAAGATTAAGCCCCTCTTTAAAAAAAAAAAAAAAAAAAAAAAGGGGAACATTTATTCAGTCAGCCTGTGTCATTAATATAATATGCCATAAATAAGGCTCAGGTCTCTGTGTTTTGAAGAGTGTGACATGAACCCATTGTTTTTACTCTTTTTTTTTTTTTTACCTTTAACCATTTGGCGGGTAATCACGCATAAGAAGAAAGGATAAGCCACGAGTGAATGAGCAGCAATGGTCCACTGACCTTTTACTGCTCATTATTGGACTACC
>NW_015552564.1:699866-703129 GCF_001515605.1 Sinocyclocheilus anshuiensis
GGTGACATTTACATCAGTTCAGGTTGAATAGCTTTTCGATGTAGAATTTCTGTTGAATTGTGTTGTCCTAAAAGTATTTTAATTTTAATTGTATTTTATTATTTATTTATTTATTGTTATTATTATTATTCTTGTCCACCTCCTGTACTGGCAGAATCCTATCACTGGAAGATGCTAATACATATTTAACAGATATAAATTTAGAAGTCATTTCACATGAATCATTTAGTAGCAAAAATGCAGCATTGTTGCATTTTTCCTAGAAGTATGAGTTTAATAACATAGAGCAGAATAGAAAGGTGCCTCACTTACGACTTCCTTTTAAATGTCACCATACTAAATTGCCTAATTTAATGCAGCAGTAAACTTAATCTGGTATATAAAAAAAAAAAAAAAAAAAAACCTCTTATTACTTGTACGGCTTTAATTGCGGTATAAGTACCAAAAACTATCTCAATATATTTTTACAGCTCCTCTCTCAGCAGTTCTGCTGAGAACAGGTCGATTTTGGCCTGTCTAATTAATATTCATGAGCCTCTCTTCTGATTGGCCTGTTGTTTTCTGAGTGACGCACAGCCAGGCCAACCACAGGTAAGTAGGGTCAGCCGACGTCACAGTTAAATTAGTTATTTGATCGCATATCTGCTGCCACTGCCAGACAAAAAACCGACGACAGCTGTGGTTAAACGCGATAAAATTGTGATGTTGGACAGAAACGATTGTCAAAAATGCTCGCGTTTGCAGCGCACACTTCTTATCAGAAAAGGTTCAATAAAGTATTGTCTTTTGTTGTTATGGGAGCGTCTACAGATTTCTTGCCATATGTCTATGTTTCTTGCATCTCATGACTATGTCGTGAATGAAATAATGTCTGTGTGCATGTGTGTAAAACAACAAACTGACGATTTATATATAATCATTTGTAATTGTATATACATTGTTGTGATTAATTGTGGCTGGAACAATAATGTAGCTGTAAAAATAGTTGCCTGCTGAAATTGAAATGTATATACATCTTCATCATGACTAGATAGACACGGTGAGTTTGTCTTTACTATACACGTTAGATGTGATCCTCCTCATAGCAACAATCCTGTCAGATCGTCCATCCTTTGAGTGAGAGTGTAACGTTACAGGTCGGCCGATCTGGTTTCGTGGTTAAAGTTAACCTTTTCGACATGTTTCCATGTTGTTGTTGCTCAGCAATGGCATGGACGCGCTGTTGTCTGGGGGTTTGGCAAAAGGAGAGTGGGACGGTGGGCGGTGCTCGGGGTGGTGACTGAAGGCGGTGACTGTGTAGTTCTGACGTCAACTTTTTACGGAAGTCACAACGGGTCGTGAAAAATCACAGCTACTTTATGCAGGCTGTATGCATTTTACTGTGGACTGACTGTTTTGAAACTTATATGGTAGTTAAATAGCCCCTAGACCTCAGTTATCATGAAAAAAGACAGGAAATTTCAGTTTTGACAATATGGGACTTTAAGGTGAAATACACCAGTGAAAGGATTTAGACCAGTCATCCAGTCAGGCCACGTTCAAATTCATCAGCTCTCTTTAGATGTACTCCACTTCAGCTGAAACCTTACAATCAGCATCTAGTAGAGGCACTTCAGCTGATGACACCATAAAGCATCCGAACCCAACCTTTATACTGATGACATTTATATCCTCAGTACAGGTGTAGAAAAGCAATGTGAATTTTTCCTTTGCTGATCAATTTGGTTTCGAAAAAGCTTGAAATTTGCTTGAAATTTTACTACAAAAAGACCATCCAACCTGGCATTTAATGTCGTCTCTTTTAAAATTTCCAAAACCTGATCTGAGTTCTGTGAGAGCTTTTTATAATGAGGCAGGAGTTCAAAATATGACATTTGCTCTCGCTGAGTGCTTTTGCTTTGAGAGCAGCAGGACCACTGACATTTGCAGGACATTGAATGAAGAACTCCTGCTCAAACACAGCAGGGCTTTGACAAACTGTACTTTTATTATAATTTAATAGATACAATGTAGCATATATGTTATTTTGAAAATAGAATAGAATAGAATATGTTCACAGTTTCCATCGTGATTTTCTTTGAGGTTTTTCTGCTTGAAATTACCACAGGATTCAACAATATATCAACTTTGAAAGAAAAAGAAATGAGTAGTACTTTCAAACACTAAAGAAATGATTAGTAATTTTATATAAAATATTTGTAATTGCATACACATGAGATGAATGGTCCAGTTATATGAGTGGCATATATTTTATTCTTTATAAATGATTCTTTATCACATGACCAGTCGCATACTACTCACTTTATCCTGATAAATCACCAATTACACATATTTTGTAGAAGTAAATACAAAAACCAGGATAATCTTATGTTTATTGAAAAACAACAACAAAAAGTTATTAAAATAAATGTGAATTAAATAAAATCAGAATTAAAACATATTTTATTCCAGCTTATTAATTAATAAAATAACAAATAAATAAAAAATGGGCATATAAAAAAAAATAAAAAAATTATAATAAAATTCTATAATAAAATTATAATAAAACTAAAACAATGTATCATAAAAACTAAAACTAATTCAAAATATTGGCAACAACTACAGTGACATTTCATTTATAACCATAATGGTGGTAAACATTTATTTACTTTATTATTGTTTAAATTATATTATTATTTACAGAATTCATTCAAATTTTGAATTGGCTTTTTTCATTAATTATTTATTTATTTATTGTTATGTGTTTTTGTCAATTTAATTTGTTTTAGAAATATTTATATTTATCTTTCAGCTTTCTATTTTTATTTCAGTTTTAGTTTTTTTACATTTTAGTACTTCAACTTAACTGTGCTTCTTTTAATTGCCAAGGCAGCATTACAATTAATAACATACATTTTAATTTCACTTAACAAACATTTTGTAATGATATTTTAATTTTAGTTTTTATTAGCAATAACATCACCAAAATAATGGATGATTCTAGCCATGACAAATTAGTTGAGGGTGAAACAATCATAACAGACTATAGTTCCCTTTCAGTCGGTCACTCTCGACGTCACGTAGGATGACCGACGAAATTGGGATCTCGCTTAGAGAGGCGTTTCTGGATGCGGTCGTTACCTGGTGCTGGGTGATTGTCACGATCGCTGCCTCACATGCCTGGGCATGTAGCACGCTGTTGTGGATGAGTCATCTTCTCATTACGGGAAGATGATCATCTCGGAGTCGCGGGCCAAGCTCCGTTTCCTCAAGGGGCGGAGTTC
>NW_015552564.1:703296-703855 GCF_001515605.1 Sinocyclocheilus anshuiensis
TCGGTCATCCGACGTGACGTCTCCGTTCCCTCCTTCAGGGAACGAGGGTTACCATACGTAACCGAGACGATTCCCTGCCTGCTGGCTACATGGGCAAATGGGCCAATTTGCAGTATTCTGGCTATGAACCACAACAGAAAGAGACTGTTTGACCAACAAGTAAAGCGACCAACCAACAGTGCATCATTCCCATCCACACAGTGCTAATCACATCAGTAAATAAATCCATCATTTCTGAGCCTGGTCAGTAAACCTCTGTTGAGCTCTGTGGCTTCAGTGTGTGGCTTTGTTGGATCTCTGTGACTTTATCCTGAAGGATGAACAGCTCTAAAGACTCACATTACACTCACCAAGGGATCCAGAGTAAACGACAGGATGATCACTTCTGCTTATCACTGCCCTCCGTCCTGCATATATCAGAGTCAGAGCTGCACAGCAACATGGCTTCTGTCACAGCTTGCTCTCTGTGGTTCTGCTTGAACCTAAAAAAGAAAATCCTGTCATTATTTACTCATTCTCGTGTTGTTCCAAACTTTCTTTCTCTCTTTCTTTCACTATA
>NW_015552564.1:704749-706143 GCF_001515605.1 Sinocyclocheilus anshuiensis
ATTCATATGAAAGCTTTGACGAACACTCCAAAATTCCAATTGCTACTCAATGGTAATCTTTTCATCCAGTGAAATGTTAATCAATGAGTTTAACTTTAGAATCAGATTAGTAAATTCATCATTCTAACCGGGTTTGTGGATCACCTGTTTAAAGAAATGATCCAACATCACTGCTGCACTGATCTCTCATGAATGCATACATCACACAAAGCTACTGTTTAGCTTCAGGTGTGAAATTTTATTCTGGTTTAGAGGGGAAACATTATGAATGAAACTTATCTGGCAACAGCAGTTCCTATATCAATATCAAAATAGAATAGCATAAATAAAGTCGCCTAAAGCACAACTTAAAGCTTTTCTTGTGATCTTGTCGCCTCTCATGTGTATACATTTTGTAAACCATCTAGTTATTTACCTATAGTGAAAACTGGCGTAGCCTTGGCCAATTTGAATGGTCAAGGCTCACCCAAGAGGCCGTATAACTGACAGGTAAAGCAACCAATCACGTTTTTGTGCCCTGTTATGTTTATGGGCGTAGAAATGTCGCCACAATAACAGACCAGTGTGTAAAACTCTTGGACATATTTTAAAGATTCTATGCCGTGAACTTTAAATCCTGATGAACGCTCATTATCACAGTTGTAAACACGATGGCTTTCTTCTTTCGTCAGGGGGTTTGGCATCACAGCATCTTTATTTCCAGGTGGAACGTTAAAAACCACGACACACACATCTCCTGTAAATCCTGTATACTTTAAACAATCCGATGACGACTTCGAAACTGAAGTGTACAGCTAAGTGTGCCGTATGCATCAGACGTTCAGCCAGCGGCCCTTGGGTGTGAAATCTGATGTTGACCCTGTGTTCCATTCGGAAGGGCTCATCCCTATGCCCTAATCCCTTTGAAGCTCTCACTCTGAATGGTTAACCTTTTGAAGGGATTAGGGTATAGGGATGAGCCCTTCCGAATGGAACGCAGGGTGTGACGCCAAACAACTTCCCTGTGCAAAGGATCATGGGGGCCCAAAGTGTCCATCAGTTATACCCTTCAAAATTCTTCATTCTGAAGGGCCCTTTGAAGTGGCCAGTTTTGAGCACTTCGGTTTGGAACGACCCTTCGATATGGCAACCATGATTGTTTTCACTCCGAAGTACCCTTCAGAGCCGTTTGGAACTCAAATCATTGGGTCTTCTGAGCGCATATCACACATATTTCTTTATTTTTTCCCCTTTTTTATTAAGCCGTACAAAACATTAAACCATTAAGGCATTAAAAACCAGTTAAACTCTGCGGACGCGGATACGGGTCCAAAATGACGTTAAAAATGTTTATGCTTCATTTACATAGCCTTCCTTATATGGTATCAGCCCATATATGGGTTCATTTGAAAGCT
>NW_015552564.1:709079-713036 GCF_001515605.1 Sinocyclocheilus anshuiensis
ATTCATATGAAAGCTTTGACGAACACTCCAAAATTCCAATTGCTACTCAATGGTAATCTTTTCATCCAGTGAAATGTTAATCAATGAGTTTAACTTTAGAATCAGATTAGTAAATTCATCATTCTAACCGGGTTTGTGGATCACCTGTTTAAAGAAATGATCCAACATCACTGCTGCACTGATCTCTCATGAATGCATACATCACACAAAGCTACTGTTTAGCTTCAGGTGTGAAATTTTATTCTGGTTTAGAGGGGAAACATTATGAATGAAACTTATCTGGCAACAGCAGTTCCTATATCAATATCAAAATAGAATAGCATAAATAAAGTCGCCTAAAGCACAACTTAAAGCTTTTCTTGTGATCTTGTCGCCTCTCATGTGTATACATTTTGTAAACCATCTAGTTATTTACCTATAGTGAAAACTGGCGTAGCCTTGGCCAATTTGAATGGTCAAGGCTCACCCAAGAGGCCGTATAACTGACAGGTAAAGCAACCAATCACGTTTTTGTGCCCTGTTATGTTTATGGGCGTAGAAATGTCGCCACAATAACAGACCAGTGTGTAAAACTCTTGGACATATTTTAAAGATTCTATGCCGTGAACTTTAAATCCTGATGAACGCTCATTATCACAGTTGTAAACACGATGGCTTTCTTCTTTCGTCAGGGGGTTTGGCATCACAGCATCTTTATTTCCAGGTGGAACGTTAAAAACCACGACACACACATCTCCTGTAAATCCTGTATACTTTAAACAATCCGATGACGACTTCGAAACTGAAGTGTACAGCTAAGTGTGCCGTATGCATCAGACGTTCAGCCAGCGGCCCTTGGGTGTGAAATCTGATGTTGACCCTGTGTTCCATTCGGAAGGGCTCATCCCTATGCCCTAATCCCTTTGAAGCTCTCACTCTGAATGGTTAACCTTTTGAAGGGATTAGGGTATAGGGATGAGCCCTTCCGAATGGAACGCAGGGTGTGACGCCAAACAACTTCCCTGTGCAAAGGATCATGGGGGCCCAAAGTGTCCATCAGTTATACCCTTCAAAATTCTTCATTCTGAAGGGCCCTTTGAAGTGGCCAGTTTTGAGCACTTCGGTTTGGAACGACCCTTCGATATGGCAGCCATGATTGTTTTCACTCCAAAGTGCCCTTCGGAGGGCGATACATCCCGTTTGGAACGCACCGTGATACTACCTATAGTGGCTAATGAATCGGAAGTCCTGCATATTTAGGCCTACAAAAAATAGCTCCGTGTTGCAAACTAAGCTGGATATGCAAGTGCATTCAGTGAAGGCGTGCAAGCGGTTGATGGTGTAAAAAATGAAGGTACATACTTGTAATAGTGAAGAAAATGAGCAAAATCAGTAAAAGCGCCTATTATATTTTTCTACACATTGTTTAGTTCACACGTTCACTGGTTTCTATGAAGGACATGCGCAGTTACTTTAGGCTTTCTGCACAAAAACTCTGACACCAAATTGCATACATTTCCATCAATGTTGTACTACTATAAAGCAACTGTAAGTTGTTTACCTTGAAACATCAGTTGCAAAATCATTCTTATGGTACAGTCCATTTGAATGTCTTCTGTTTCTTTTCCACGCTCCTCTCCAAGGTACGAAATTCCTTGAAAAGAGCGGACTGCTTTACAGCAGCAACGAATGCACGTGTAAAGCTATGCACGGTGATATATTTACAACAGCGACAGCTCCAAAGTCGCAAAAATACACAAAATACTGACAGTTACTTTGTGTAAATTAAGAATTACACGTCTTTCATTTTATTTATTTTAAGTTTTAGTTTATTTATTTATTTTTAGTTAAAATGAATGTATATACTTTTTTTTTTAAGTTTGTGTTAGAATAGTTTGCCAAAGCATGACTATAGAGAACAGTGTGAAAAGTATGATATTAAGTGCACAAGTCAAGGGCACAACATCACTTTTATAGCACTTTCTTGTAATTTTGAAGCTTAACAGCTCCAGTCCTCATTTACTGTCATTACACTGAAAATACTGGCAAGATATTCTTCTTTTTCTGTTCATACGGGCAGGCACGTGCCCACATAGACATCAAAGGGGGCTTGAGCACCTGCCCATTATCTTCCTCGAGAGAAAGTGCCCTTTTTGGGAGTGAGTGTTTTTTTTTTTTTTTATAAATTAATATACAGTATGTATATATGTGCGCGTGTGTGTGTGTGTGTTTCTGTTTGCGCACAGCTTTCCCTGTCAAACTAATAAAAAAAATAAATACAATTGGGTCGGGAAATGTTGAGACTCTGTCGAGTTCCGATGCCTTTATCCCTCCGCGTCTCTGCAGCACAGCAGTGTAGCACACATTGATCGGCACATGCACAATCACATCACAGCCAGCAGAGAGCCGCAGAAGTGAAGCCCTCCCTCCCTTTCCAGTTGTGTTTGTCTTGGTGTGGAGGTGAGTGTTGATGAGCAGCAGACTAAGCTATCTGTGCCTCAAATTTACAGCTAATTATCCAAAAGACAAAAGGCAATTATAGTTAATTTGTCTTGCTAACATCCATGACTCATGAGAGCTACCATGTAAGTTAGCTAAAGTTTAGCTAAGGCAATAGGAAGTCTAGTAGGTTAGACCGTTCTTTCACTGCATGATTCAGTTTATTAACCATTTAGGCGCCAGGGTTTTTTTGGAAAAATGCTGGAATTTGACATCAAGATTTCAAAAGCTTGTGGCTTGAAAGGGCTTAAAGATAGAGATCTAATGTAAATTAGAAAAATGTTGGGCATGACTCACAGCTTACCCGCACGCTATGAACTGAACTGCTTCCACATCAATAACACAATAGCTCACTTGCTCTGTTATTTCCTCAAACACTTTGAATAGGAAGGTGTCGTAATTTTGGTCTAGAATCGAAGTACTACATGTCTGCCATCTAGTGGTAGGGAATACAAATGAGATATTAGACCATATTAGGAACTACAGTCTATTTGATTAAGTATGACGTCTTGTCGCAATTTTGCCACTTTGGTGCTAAGAGGGTTAAGAGCAGGCAAAAGCACGCACATCGATCTCAACTGGGTGCTCGACTAAGAAACAAGTGGAAATTTTTTTAAATGTAAAGTCGGCAACATCATGTCATGGTTTATGGGCTCACTGACTCATTCTAGCTCTCTCCGTGTCAGTGTGGGTGTGGGTGTGGGTGTGGTTTGTGTTGCCGCTGATCAGTGCCATCAGCTGGTTAGCGCCAGCTGTGGCTGATCAGTGATCCTATTTAATGTTTGTGTTTTCTGTCCTGTGTTGTCAGATCGTCCTATGTCGTTACCGTGTTCAGTTCGTGTCTCTCTGCTTCTGACCAGTTCCTGGAGTTCCTTCTCACCTCTGCCGTGGGCTTCGTTGCACGGATCCTCGATCATCGGCTGCCCGTTGTGTCCCTGCGCTACCCGGAGTTATCTCCGTCTCTCACCTGTCTGACTCTCGTCATCTTTCTGGTTGGGAATTCCCAATAAACGCTGTTTGCACATTCGCTACTGAATCCTCATTCTTTCCACGTGACAGAACGATCTGACCATTATGGATTCAGCGAATGCAACGGATCTGCAGAACTTTTTATCCCACAACAATACACGCATGGATCATCAGGAGGAGCAGATGCTGGCTACGTGTCGGGCTATGCAAGCCTTGGTGGCGCAGGTGTCCGAGCTCACCACCCAACTACAACAGCTGAGCTTACCCACTGCGCCACTCCCACCTCCGGTTCCCGCTACATCTACAGGCATCGGACGTCAGCATGAGCCATGTCTACCCACACCAGAGACATATGCTGGTGAGCCCAACCACTGTAGATCCTTTCTGACTAAGTGTTCTATGTTTTTCTCTCTCCAACCAGTGACGTTCGCCACGGAACAGTCAAAGGTGGCTCTGGTATTGACACTGCTGTCAGGATGCGCGGCTCTGTGGGAAACGGCGGTGTGGGAG
>NW_015552564.1:714826-730613 GCF_001515605.1 Sinocyclocheilus anshuiensis
CGAACCCATGCAGGTGGGTAGAGCTCGGCTTTCCCGGGAGGAGAGTAATCGCCGGAGAGCTATGGGACTCTGCCTATACTGTGGCTCTGAGGGGCACATTCTGGTTCACTGTCCAGTAAAAGGCCCAGCCCGACAGTAGAACCGAGGTTACTGTCGGGTGGGTTGTCCTTGGAGAAATCCTCGTCCTCTACTCTCCTCTCGGTAAGACTACAATGGGCAGCCCGATTCCACAACTGCCAAGCCCTGCTGGATTCCGGAGCAGAGGGGAATTTCATGGACCACAATCTGGCATCCCACCTTCAAATCCCCATAGTTCCTCTCTGCCACAAGATCACCGTTAACGCACTCAATGGACATAACCTTCCCAGTATCACACACACTACGGGATCTATCACCCTCATAACCTCAGGGAATCATTCTGAGAAGATTACCTTTCTGCTCACGGAGTCCCCACTGGTGCCTATTGTCCTGGGTCATCCCTGGCTGGTTCAGCATGATCCCAGGGTGGAGTGGGGTCGGAACTCCATATCGGCGTGGAGCGACTCATGTTATGCTTCTTGTCTGATGTCTGCTTGTTCTTCTGTGTCTTCTTCTTTGTTGCAGAATGAGCCGGTGAATCTGTCTAACGTGCCCGAGGAGTACCTTGACCTGAAGGAAGTGTTCAGTAAGTCCCGGGCTGCTTCTCTTCCTCCGCATCGTCCCTATGACTGTGCCATAGATCTAGTGCCAGGTACGTCTCCGCCTAAGGGCAAGTTATATTCGCTTTCTGTTCCAGAAAGGGAGGTCATGAAGAAATATATTTCTGATTCTCTAGCAGCCAGGCTCATCTGCCCCTCTTCTTCTCCCGCTGGGGCAGGGATTTTTTCATGGCCAAGAAGGACGGTTCTCTGCGACCATGCATCGATTACCGGGGGCTGAACGACATCACGGTAAAGAATACTTACCCTTTGCCGTTGATGTCGTCAGCTTTCGAGTGGTTGCAGGGGGCGTCCATCTTTTCCAAGCTAGATTTGCATAATGCTTATCATTTGGTCCGCATAAGGGAGGGGGATGAGTGGAAAACCGCGTTTAATACCCCCAGAGGGCACTTTGAATATCTTGTTATGCCCTTCAGGTTATCCAACTCCCCCACGGTTTTTCAAGCACTCGTTAATGACGTGCTGAGAGACATGGTCGATCAATTCATATATGTCTACCTGGATGACATATTTTCCTCTTCTCTCCAGGAACACATTCAGCACGTCAGATGAGTGCTCCAGAGGCTGCTCGAGAATAGGTTTTTTGTCAAGGCGGAGAAGTGCGCGTGTCATGCACAGTCAGTTCCGTTTTTGGGGTACATCATCTCGTCCGAGGGAATGCGCATGGATCCCGACAAGGTTAAGGCTGTGGTGGATTGGCCAACCCCAGGGTCCCGTAAGGCCCTGCAGAGGTTCCTGGGGTTCGCCAATTTCTACCGGCGTTTCATTCGCAATTTCAGCCAACTAGCCGCTCCTCTGACTGCCTTGACCTCCACGAAGACTACGTTCAGGTGGTCTAGAGCAGCCGAAGCTGCATTTACCATCCTCAAGAGCCGCTTTGTTTCGGCTCCTATTATCGTAACCCCTGACTCCACACGTCAGTTCGTGGTGGAGGTCGATGCGTCAGAGGTGGGGGTAGGTGCGGGAGCCACCTGTTTTTCCCAGTCTGGAATCCGAAGTCGCGGTCCCCTCTGTTCACGCCTTCGTCCAGAGGTGCCGTCGCACTTGGAAAAGAGCCCGAGAGACTCTTCTCCAAGTGAGGACGCGCACCAAGGCTCAGGCCGATCGCCACCGGTCGAAGCCTCCCGTTTACGTCGTTGGTCAAAAGGTGTGGCTTTCCTCCAAGAATATTCCTCTCCGATCCGTTTGTAATAAGCTAGCTCCCAAATTTATTGGCCCGTTTTCTGTCACCAAAAGAAGGTCCGCACGGCCTTAGAAGGGGTAACGCCTCCGCCCGGTTGCCCACCGAGTCGGTTATTTGTGCCGGAGAGGTTACGGTCCGACGTCATTCGGTGGGGTCATTGTTCCAGCTTGGCTTGTCATCCAGGGGTGAATCGGACTAGTTTCCTCGTAAAACAGCGATTCTGGTGGCCTTCTATGGCTCATGGTGTCTTGAGAGAACGTTGCGATGTTTGGTTACTCAGAATCCATCCTCCTGGAGCCAACAACTCTCATGGATGGAGTACGCACACAACTCGTTACCAGTGTCATCCACGGGCCTATCTCCGTTTGAATGTAGCTTAGGGTACGAGCCACCTGTTTTTCCCAGTCTGGAATCCGAAGTCGCGGTCCCCTCTGTTCACGCCTTCGTCCAGAGGTGCCGTCGCACTTGGAAAAGAGCCCGAGAGACTCTTCTCCAAGTGAGGACGCGCACCAAGGCTCAGGCCGATCGCCACCGGTCGAAGCCTCCCGTTTACGTCGTTGGTCAAAAGGAAGGTTACGGTCCGGAGGAGAGAAGTTGGGTTCCGGCTATGGACATTCTGGACCACTCTTATTGATGATTGCAATCAACGGGTAAGTTCGCCTGGGAGCGCCAGGCGGCGCTCCTAGGGGGAGGGGTACTGTCACGGTTTATGGGCTCACTGACTCATTCTAGCTCTCTCCGTGTGGGTGTGGGTGTGGTTTGTGTTGCCGCTGATCAGTGCCATCAGCTAGTTAGCGCCAGCTGTGGCTGATCAGCGATCCTAATTAATGTCTGTGTTTTCTGTCCTGTGTTGTCAGATCGTCCTTTGTCGTTACCGTGTTCAGTTCGTGTCTCTCTGCTTCTGACCAGTTCCTGGAGTTTCTTCTTACCTCTGCCGTGGGATTCGTTGCACGGATCCTCGATCATCGGCTGCCCGTTGTGTCCCTGCGCTACCCGGAGTTATCTCCGTCTCTCACCTGTCTGACTCTCGTCATCTTTCTGCTTGGGAATTCCCAATAAACGTTGTTTGCACATTCACTACTGAATCCTCATTCTTTCCACGTGACACATCAAAGCTCCAAAAGTATCAAAAATGTATTTTAAAAGAACTGTCGCATAGCGTGTGTGACGTTTCGAGCACGCAGGCTCTTCATCAGACACAATGTACATTTTAGACACAATGTTGACTGTTTTTGCTCTATTTTGCCAACAAATATAATTCCAATTTGCGTCTCTGAGCAACATGACGCTGTTTTGTTCCTGAATGAATCAATGATTCAGTTCAAACACAATGACTCACTTATTAACAGTGACTTGCTACCACCTACTGACCGTTTTAATTTCACATTTAAAGTATCTTTTCATTATTATTATTTTTTTTTATAATTTCAAATATCAGTATTCAACGTTTTATGTTTAAAATATCAAAACAGTATTAATGCATTTGTAACTGCAGGTTAAATACATTCATGTCCTGCATTAAAAATGCATCTAAATGCCCCTTCTAATGCAGCTTCTGTGTTTTCTCTGCATTGTAGAGATTAATTTTGTCAATACTGTTTTATAATTTGCTTGGTAACAGCCCAAATGACTTATTATTCTAACTGACTGATTCAGTTTAAGAATTTGACTGAAAAGATGATGCACACTTTAGAAATGGCTTTATAAAGGCAAAAATGCCCATAAAAGGTAAACATCTATTTAAACTTATTAGAAAAGATTAATTTCTGTCACTGCTGTGAACTGATCACCTCACAGAATATGAAGAATATCAAAAACTTTAGGAGTCAGCTGTCCACGGTAGTCCTTAAGATATCAGCACAATAACTCACTCAGCAAAATATCATCTAATTATCGTTATCGATAAAATCCCAGAAAATATTGAGATATATTTTTTGTTAATATTGCACACCCCTAATATATTTAACGTTTTGATTAGAAAAAATTAAAATAAATATAAAAAGTGCCCTTTTTTCCACTTGCCCTGCCCCTCAAAATGTCTGTGCACGCCCCTGCATATGGGTTCATACATCATATGGGTTTAAAATGACATGAGGCTGAGTAAATGAAGACATGATTTTTTAGTTCTTAAGGCTTAAAAGGTTATCATTATGTTTAAAGTACATATTAAGTCAAGCTTTTCAACCAACATCTTGCCCTCTAGAAGACCTAGAAGTAAACTTCACCCAAAAGTATTCTACTCTCCGAAGAGAACATCTTTTCAGTAAACAAAAGTCTTTATTTGACAAAATTCCTTTATTTTTCATCATGCTATATCATTTTAAATGCCTATTTTTAATTCTTAATTATTTTTGTGCAAAATTGTAATTATGATCAATAAATGAGTGAAGGCCATGTTAAAAATCTCTGAGAACATCTCTTCTGGTTATCTGTCACACCAAACCTGGAAGGTTAGTTGCATATGGGATATGGTTTTCCTCACAGTGTGCACTTTTGTACTTTTGCATACTGTACATTTTGGCAAATGCAGTCATTTGTGAATTCCACACATACGTGTGTAGACTGTACACAAACTGTGGAAATGGTAGAAATAGTTGTATTGCAATATGCTATTCTGAACATAGTCAAGGACAAGAGACAAGATATTTCACAACAACACACATAATACAAAATACAAACTCCCAGAGACATTAGAGATGTGAGGTCTTTGTTTGTTCTCGTGCCTACTGTAGGTGTGTGTGTTTATATTTTGATGGTGTAAAAAAATAATACACCTTGAGCTCCTTTTGAATGAATTAATGAATTAATGAATGTCCCATGACATAAAAACTATTGACCATTGCTGGTGGAATTACATAAAATAGTGAGTGTTTTTTTTTTTTTCAGTAGCCCACAGCACAGCAAATACTCATAATTATAAATAAATTAATTAATAAATGGAATATTATTATTAATTTTGACCATTAGAAAGTAGGGTTGTGCCGATAGACGATAGTATCGTGTATCGACGATAGTCAGAGATATCGACCATAGAATATGTCTTTGTCGAGCATATGTCTGTCAAGACAATATTAGGCTCATTCTCCTATAAATGTATTACACTATTATTATTATTATTATTATTATTGTCAGACTTTGTTCCGTGTTTTGTGTGTGTTTTGCTCCTCATGTGCCTTCCATGCCCATATTTGATCCTTCCCGTTCCTGTCCTTATCTGTTCCAGGTGTCCCCTTTTCAGTTATTTTCAGCTCCGAAAATAGGCCCGCCGGGCTCGCTCCAGTGTCGGCTCCAGCCCCTGAGTTGGCTCCAGTGCCAGCTCCTCGAAAGCGCCTTGCTGTGCCTGCTCCTCCAGAGCACCCTCCAGTGCCAGCTCCTCGTAAGCACTTCACAGCTCCCCAGTTAAGCCCAGGCAGGGCTCCAGATCCCCCGTTGAGGAGCCCAGGGAGGGCTCCGGATCCCCAGTTAAGCCCAGGGAGGGCTCCGGATCCCCAGTTAAGCCCAGGGAGGGCTCCGGATCCCCAGTTAAGCCCAGGGAGGGTTCCGGATCCCCAGTTAAGCCCAGGCAGGGCTCCGGATCCCCAGTTAAGCCCAGGGAGGGCTCCGTATACTCAGTTAAGCCCAGGGAGGGCTTAGGATCCCCAGTTAAGCCCAGGGAGCCCAGTTAAGCGTCCCCAAGTATTTTTTGGGGGGGGGGTAGTAGAGCTCCAGCTATAGAGGCCCCGCCATGGTGCCTCGAACTGCCAGATCTGCCATGGGTCCCGGAATGGGCGTCGCCCCGGAGGCCTTCTGTCCGTTAACCCTGCTCCTAGAGGCCTCCAGAGCACCCAACCCCCCTCCCCACTGGATGTTATACGGCGCTGTACGCGCCTTCCGGGAGGGGGGAGTTATGTCAGACTTTGTTCCGTGTTTTGTGTGTGTTTTGCTCCCCATGTGCCTTCCATGCCCATATTTGGTCCTTCCCGTTCCTGTCCTTATCTGTTCCAGGTGTCCCCTTTTCAGTTCTATTGATCCCAGGTCTGTCTAGTTATCCCATCGTCATGTCATTTGTATAAATAGTGTTCCTTGTTATCAGTTTGGCGTCCGGTATTGTTAATGTCTGTGAATGTCTTCCTTCCCACTACATGTGATTTCCTGGTTCCCTCGATGTGATTAAAGTCTGTGTTTGGATTGTACTCCTGGTCTCCACAGTACTACTCCACAGTAGCGGACACGTGACAATTATTAGGTGGCCTATTATAATTCGGCTATTATTATCAAATTGCCCCGCTATTTCACTTCAGCACCGCATTTCACACTCACGCAAGTGAGGATTAGAACCTGTAGCCAATGAAGGAGTCTCTTACCACAAACACAGACGTACATCATCTGCTGATATAAGGTAGTTCATTGCATTTTAACAAGTAATCTGAACAGCCTATATATGTGCAATATTTTAACCGAGCCCTCACTAACTGAGTTTAACGCCACAGTTATGATAGAACGCATCTCATTCTTGTTTCTGTGGTGGTACGTCGGACTCGTCATGGGGCGCACGGTCCGGAGCGCTGTATGACTGATGTATCTGTTTAATTTAACTTTACTCTAAATATATGAACTTACCTGTTTTAAACACGTTTATATTTAACGTGTTCGTATATGTCCAATATTTAGTGTTAAACTGTTGGTCTTTAAAATAAATCTACTTTTGATTTTCACCGTTGACTGTAGACCTTTTAGACTGATAACGTCCGTGCCCTGATGCGGCAAACTTGTCACAGGATGTGCGGTCCTAATAGCGATGTATGGCGGTTGTATCCGAATATATATGAAATAGCTGTTTTTAATATTTTTATATTTAACATGTTAGTTTATCAGTATGTTTGAAAGTATATTATTTCAATTATCGGTGCTTTCATAGGCTCTCTCTCGCGCGCCCGCGCGGTTTAAAACACCACATAGTTTTGAAATAACCTATGATAAGTACAGAGAGTCTCTCTTGCCCCCACCCACCCATGCACGCACGCACGATAATATCGTGTATCGCGATCTCACGGGCTGGCGATATGACGATTTGAAAAATTACCATATCGCCCAACACTACTGGAAAGTATTATATAAACCTTTTTTTTGTCAGTAAAACTCCTAAAAAAAAGGTGCAGGTCTGTTTGCATATGCACTGCTTGGTCATAATATACTTTTCTTTAATTATTTTGATCCATTTAAAAGGAGGTGTGAAATGTTGAATGTGAAATATTATAACAGGCCCTTTGAACAAGTTAAATCAAAAGGTACAGCAGAGTATTTTAACTGAATCTTGGACTTCATTACACACTGAACTCGACCCCAGTAATTACTCATCACCTTTTCAGCTTTAATACCCTTTATATCTGCCTTTACCATACAGACCTGACATATTTAATCATCTGCATAAAAGATTAAAATAATATAGATGACCACTGTGGGTTTCCAGCATTCACACTAATCAAAGCTTACATTTACTTGATGCCACTAGTAAATGATGTAGAGATGAGATGATGTACAGATAACTGTAACGATTCTACTGAAATAATCTGCTGTAATGTAATGTCATTCAGTAATGGTTCAGCTTATTTTATATGCTTGAGGCAGTACATAATAGGCATGCATGTATGTAAAATTAACTTTATCTGAACTGAATGAAAAGCCTATTTTATGTACTGTAACTATTTTGCATTTCTAGTTTTAAATATGCATTGTATATGTTGTATTTTATTACAAATTGTATGTAAAATAAAGTTAAAAATGTAAAATAAAAGCAGTGCGATTTGTTCACGATCACTTTCTGTGTTATATAATTTTACTAGAAAGCTTCAAGTGACTTTTGCCATTATTGTCTCCCTCAATTGTGTGCAAATGAGTCATTGAATCACTCAACCAATTATTTAATGACTAAAAAAAGTCTTTAAATCCTTATTTAAATTCTGTGTGTGTTCCGTTCTACTAAGAGACTCCAGAAAGAGCATCCTGTAGATGGCAAAAAATAAAAATAAAAATGTAACGTAGCATGTAACAAAAAACATATTTGTTCTAAAAGGCAGTGAACTACCACTACTGCATCTGCGTGCACGTCAAAAAATGATTTTCTTCAGTTTTTTCGTCTTGTTTTTCCAGTACAAAAACTTTCTTAACCCTCATGTTGTGTTCCAGTCATTTTGACCGAAGAGGATTTTCTTTTCCCGAAAATGCTAGTTCATGTTATTGCACTGGACTAAAACCTACTGACTTTGCTGACACAGGGCATAAAAAATGTATAATTTTTGTATTTTTTTCCCTCCACCTTGTTCCACCTATGGTGTTCCAGATAAAAACAAAATAAAATAAATAAAAAAATGACCAGCCTACAAAAACTGCTTATGAATTTTGCAATATGCTATATAACTAACAAATGTTGGATTCAATCCTTTTATCAACTTATTTTCTTTCTGTTAGCAAGTTGTTTTTAGAAACGATGGATCATATTCTGATCTAAACTTATGCACCTCAGTTTTTGAGTGAAAAAAAGTATTTGTAGATTATTTTGCCAATGTTCACTCAAAAACGTTGGTGCATGGAGAAAAAAAAAAGTTGACAAAAGATGTTATCTAAGATTTAGTGATAATATAGCACAAGAAGTGGTTATTTTTTTATTTAATTGTATTTATGTTTTATTATTATTTATTTATTTTTACATTTTTGACCAAAAACACCAAATTAGCTAAAGGATTTTCAGCACAGTACATCAAGACACAAATGATATCAGACATGGTTATGGTTAATGAAAAATGCATTACAATTAAGTAAATTTATGTTTAAAACAAGAACAAATATCTGCCAGTGGGGTCAGAAAAATAAACTTGTTTTCCCTTTAAATTAGGTTTATTTTTCTGTCCAGATTTTTTATTTTCTTGTTTAATTTTTGATACATTTTTTCTATTTTTTTTTAGTAAACAAGACTTAATTTATTTTCTTATTATATAAGACTTAATGGCCTGGTTTCACAGACAGGGCTTAGACTAAGCCAGGATTAGGCCATAGTTAAATTAGGATATTTAAGTAATTTTTTATAAACGTGCCTTAGAAAATAACATTACTGGTGTGTGTCTTGAGACAAAACAAAGACACTGATATATTTTAATTTCAGTCAGTGCAAGTTTATTTCAGTTAAAACAGATCAGACTTACATTTTAGTCTGGGACAAGGCTTAAGCCTTGTCTGTGAAATGGGGTAATATATTGTATCTCATGTACTATTTATAATATATTGTTTGCTTTTGTATGGTAAATTTATTTTCTCATAATGTTCCACTAATCGCTCATAAAACACACAAAATCCCACAACATTTAACATCACTGACATTTAAGTAAAAAGTGAAGATTACTTGGACAAAGTGTTGAAATTACACTCAATGCAAACACTTTTACACGTGCGTATGAATAAACCAGAAGAATGATACAAGTCATGTAAAGATACACAAATAATGGGTCTCGTGTCTCTCTCCTGACATCTTTAAGGATCTCCTCCCCCTGGCAAAACAAAAATCCATAGTTCTCTGATTGAAATGCAGTTTCCAAGGTGTTCCAAGCCCAGGTTATTACTTAACTGCTCAGTTCCTATAGATCTACACATACCTCGGTCATCTGCTGTGATAAATTCAATATTCACCTCGCACTCCGTCCGAACATCACCTCTGAATAGATAATTGAGGCTCCAGGGACCAAAAGCTACTGATTATGTTGAGAAAGGTTCAAACCTCACAACAGCTGCATCTCAATGCCTCACTGGCTAGAGTCTCTGTGCATTAACATCTTCCTTAAAATAATTTTAGGCTCTGACCGCTAGCTGGTCATCATGGCTTCACAGTGTGATGCTGTGCCGGGTTGATATCAACTCTGGCACATGCTTTGATCAAGAGCCTACGCTCTCCTAACGTGCCCTAAGAACTGTAATAGCTAGCAGAGCAGCTGCTCGAGTGCCTTCTCGCTTTCTGACAGCATGACACGGTGTAAAGTACCAACATTAGCCTTGCACAGATTGCTTTTTTTGTCTGTGAGGTGATCATCAGATGTCATCGGTAGCGAACAGGCCGGAACTAATAGCGTTGGGTTTCTTGAAATGTGATTCAACTATTTTGAAATATTTTTTTTTGTGGCTAACAGAACATGCAAAAGCACTTGCACGAGGAGACATAATGAGATCTTAATAAGCTGGCAATATGCTAATATTTACGTCAAACAAAATATGGATAAATGTCAAACTATGTTAGAGGAGAGCACACCCACATGAGGAGACATTTGATATTTTAATTGAATATCATTTTAATTTAATATGTTTTTTTTATTAGTATAATTTAGAGAGTACTTATTATAGAAAGTGATATATTAAAATAATTAAACTGAATGTAATGTTTTCAGACACTAAATTATATGTTATTTACAATTAAATGAAAGGCCACGTACACACTGCAGCTAAATCCGGTTGTCAATTCTTCTTTCAGGGCTTGATCCTGTTCTGTACACACACAGTTCAATGTTTAATTAACTCTCAAAAAATGCAGATAGTGATAATCGCATTTACAGAAATTCTACGTAGTGTGTTTGAACCTGAACTTAACGACTATAGTTGGTAATGACATATTTAAATGCGTATATCAGAGATGTGCCCGTATGTGTGTGTTGCAAGAAAACCACAGGGAAAGTGGTATGAGTTCTGACTCATTTATGTTGCCATAAGTCTTTCTAGTAGAAATACAACAACAAGCCCATAATACACTAAGATCCAAATGTTTTTTATATTTGAAACAAGACCAAAATATCTACCCACACCTTCCATAAATGTGATCGCTTCATGAACCAAACCTAAACAACAAGCCCAAAAAATGCTTATAATTTCAGGACATGGCAACCCTTCATAAGCATGCAGTTTGAAGCAGCCTTACAAACATAAACAAAACACAATGCCTCTGTAGATGGTGGTTTAGTTAAAATTTCAGAATATAAGTATTTGGTTGCTGTAATATTACCTTTATCAGAAATAGCAGATATATAAAACGTGAGACAACAGAAAGTTGCTAATTAATTAACACACACTGACATAATGAAAGTCACTGCATTGAGACCAAAACAATATTGGATTGAAGTTTCATTGGTTGATTGATTGATTGATTGATTGATTGATTGATTGATTGATTGATTGATTGAGTGAGTGAGTGAGTGAGTGAGTGAGTGAGTGAGTGAGTGTGTGTATGTGGGTGTGTGAGTGAGTGAGTGAGTGAGTGAGTGAGTGAGTGAGTGAGTGAGTGAGTGAGTGAGTGAGTGAGTGAGTGAGTGAGTGAGTGAGTGAGTGAGTGAGTGAGTGAGTGAGTGAGTGAGTGAGTGAGTGAGTTCCAGAAAAGAAAGAGATGCATACAGGTTTGGACATGAGGGTGAGTAAATGATGGCAGAACTTTATTTTCTGAATGAACTATCCCTTTAAGTCCTTTAGCAAACCTTGATGAGATTTGCAGAAAAGGACACGTGATCACTGGTGGTCTCTGATAAATGTTCCCATTCCACACAATGAAAGTGTATGTTTTCGCACCTATTTGAAGTACTAATGGTAGAAACATTACTGGCATGTATATGATGTCCATCATCTATAGCCTATATTTCTTTCACTCTGGTTCCATGCAATTCCTCATCTGCAAATATTTCATCCACTTTCTAAAGTTGAATGGGCCTGAAAAGACCACAATGAATAGGGGAATTAACAGATTACAAGAGATTTCAACATAGAGATCAAACACAGTTCTGCAAAAATAAAGAAAAAGCATATAATTAATTAATTAACCTCATGGAGATGATTTATGATGCAATGGTGCATTTTATGACTTCTCAAACTTTCAAACACACCTCGTGAAAGCCCTTTTCTCTCAGTTCACTATGCATACGGATCGGTTTTCATTGGCAAAAATTTCAAGCGTTTCATTGAAGGGAAAAAATAAATCCTGCTGCCTCTCGAATGGTTATTTGTAGTGTTGGGGAAAGTTACTTTTAAAAGTAATGCATTACAATATTGCGCTACTCCCTAAAAAAATAACTAATTATGTTACTTAGTTACTTTTTATGTAAAGCAATGCATTACATTACTTTTGTGTTACTTTTGCGTTACTTTTTAAATATGAGCAGGGCTTGATTTTTTTTAATATAAAAAGCTCTATTTATAGCAAATGTAAAACCCTTTCACACCAAAAAGTGTAATGAATAAACCTCAGGCTGAAGGAAAAGTAAATTCACATCTGTACAGCAGAACGCAGGAGAAGAAGGTTCAACATTCTTCAGCAATAAAAAAAAAAAACAATGAAGCACAATTGTTAGTTTATCTCAAGTCATTTTTGCTATTAGTATGGTTGAACTGGATCATCAAAGGTCAGCAGCAAAGACATTGGATAATAAAATGGGATTAGATACATTTGTGTTATTTAACATATTTAATATGCAGGTTTGCGTCATATTCTGATTTTGTACTGTTTTAATTCATTTTGATGAATACTAAATCTGTTTTTTGTGAGTGGGATGAATTAATGCACATTCACATTTAGTCTAGAACTACAGTAACATCATGTTCACACAGCGCACACAACGCCTCTGCACGTACGATTTCTCCCAATATGGGGACAGGAGACTTGTCAGTCAATAAATGGGAAAACAAAGTAACTGGCGTTACTTTTTTGAAAAAGTAACTCAGATATTTTCTTGTAAATTAAAAAAATGTATGCGTTACTTTACTAGTTACTTGAAAAAAGTAATCTGATTACGTAACTCACGTTACTTGCAATGCGTTACTCCCAACACTGGTTATTTGTAGGTAATTAGGTGTTGCTGCTTTTCATTATTGGGGTGCTGGTACTCCATTTACACACTTTCTGGTAATAAAATCAGAAATGTCATCAGCTTAGAAAAAAAAAAAAACATTTACATATTGTAATTCAATTAATGCATGTAAGTGTATGATTATTTGAACAGCAAGAATAAACGGAAATTGGAGATAAACACTATCAGACTGCATATGACAGCAATTTTCACTTAATGTATGAAAATAACAATACTTATGTAAACAGCTGATCTGAGTTGTTAGCTTTTATATATTGTATTATCAAAAACACCTGATGCAGTACAATACATAAATTAATTGTTTAATGGGGTCTCAGACCAAGATATACCCAAATTATTGCAAAAACAAAATGAATCAACAATTACAATAATCGATTCACTCCAGATCTTTAAATATTTAATAGTTTGTAATATGTATTATTCACACAAAAATGAACATTTGCTGAAACATTTTCTCACTCTTAGGCCATCCAAGATGTAGATGAATTTGTTTCTTCATCAGAACAGATTTGGAGAAATTTAGCATTACGCCATTTGCTCACCAATGGATCCTCTGCAGTGAATGGGTGCCGTCAGAATGAGAGTCCAAAAAGATGATAAAAACATCACAATAATCCACAAGTAATCCACACCACTCCAGTCCCATCAGTTAATGTCTTGTTAAATTGAAAATATATGTGTACATGCAGGGTCGCCATGATTTTGTCAAGTAAGACATCATCTTTTGTTGATCCTGGATCAACATTACTGTCCAAAAATACAGACTTAACCCAATCCCTATCCCTAAACCTAACCTTACCCATAATTTATTCCTAAAATCAGAGGGAAATGATAGCTGATTAACAAGGGTGTAGAAGCACCTAATCCTGATTGTAAGTCTAAAACTGACATTTCCTGAAAAGTTATCTCTCAATTCTGATTGGTTGATTGGAATGATGTTCCTGGATCAACAAGGATGTTGATCCAGGAACATGTTGTACTTGGTCAAATCACGCTCACCGTACATGCAGTTTGCTTGTGGATTATTGTGATGTTTTTTTTTTTTATCAGCTGTTTGGACTCTCATTCTGATGGCACCCATTCACTTCAGAGGATCCATTGGTGAGCAAGTGATGTACAGTAATGCCAAATTTCTACAAACCTGTTCTGATAAAGAAACAAACTCATGTAAACCTCAGATGGCCTAAGGGTGAACGTTTTCATTGTTGGGTGAACTATTTGTTGAAAATGTATTACTTAAACAGAATTTTTAATACTAATCATTTAACATTATATTATAATTATCACTATTTTTAGCACAATATTGTCATTAAAACAGTTAAACCAGAGCAGTTATGCATTTGGTGTCAAAGAAATGAACTGAAATAACCAACAAAATGTTCATCAGTTAAGACAAACACAAGGCTGAACACGCTTTTCAACATTAGAAATCACAAGGGTTATTTCCAAATTATCACCAATATGTTCTGTTTTGCAGGCTGGGAATTAACTCTTAAGAAAGACAAAGTGAAAGAGCTTTGCTCACAGAGAGATTGGCAGCATGTGTAGAAGATTCCCTCTCCAGGAGGAACACTTCCTTGCCGCACAATCAAAGAGCCGAAATGAACAGCAGATGACTCTAGAGGAGGTAAGCACAACCCCGTGAGCCGAGAAAAACAACATGCTGATTTCCCAAGATCCTGCCGGAGCACTTCACGCCGTGCAGCCCAAATCAGGAAGCAATACACGATATCCGCGTGTAGTCGACAGCAAATACCTTTGATTTTACACTCTGCTGACATGTAAGGCTTGCACGAGCAGGATTGCCGCCCTGTGTGTTTTGGGATCTGTTTCTTTCTATATTATAGTTCTATTTCAGCGTTAAAGACAATTGCTTCTGTGTGTGCACAGGGAAATAATGATCTTCCCCTCCTGCTCTTTGGTATTTAACACAGATCACCAACCACAGGAATGGATTTTCCCTCCTAGCGACAGCAGGATTGCTCTCAAGTTCAGATGTTCGGTGCGATATCGTGCTTCGGCAAGTGGAGCTGGTGGGAAACACACAGGCCAAGTCAGATATTTTAGCTGCTTTCTATTCCCCTCCATTAACCAGAGCCCATAAATATGACATGTGCTGTAACCTTCCCACCATGCCCTATGCAGATCAGCCGTGCCACTAACATGTTTTATTCATGACGTACAGCCATTGATTTCACCGAGCGTGATCGAATTTAACTCTGCTAGTTTGAGGGCGTATAATGATGATGGGTCTGATGCAGCACAGGCCACATGTAAAGGTGAAGTAATCTTAATATAATTGTTTATATATAATTGTAAACATGTGTAAAGTGATGTGCATTTGTTACCCGTACAGAAATCCTGGTGAGATCTGGATTTATCTTTACTGAGATGGTAATTGTGTGATGTTTCCCACGTCTTGCGATGAAATACGGTGTGAAATTTGGCAGGAACAAAAGTATTCGCTAACATCTCTTCATTTTTTTCAGACGTTACTTTAACGAGGCTTACGCTGGATGTAAATAATGAGTCTCTGAGGTTTGGGATGTGACATGAGGGGTTTGGGAATGGAAAGGCCATTTAAATCATGATTTACTGGACTGGTAAGACCTTTTAACTGGTAGACGTACATGAGAACGGTGAAAGTGAATGGAACTGCTGCCCAAACTTAATATAAACCCAATTGTATTATTTTAATTTCATTACAGATGAAAGGAAATAATCATGCAATTAAATTACATTTTGAATAGTTTTTTAAAAGTTTATTTTATATATAAACTTTTACATGGTCACTGAATCATGTGTTTACTAGGAACAAAAAGTGCAAATAAACATAAGCAAAAAATAAACACATGGTTCAGTGACTAGTATCATTATAGTATAGCTATGAACTAAAAATGCTTTAATAAAAATAAAATAATACTATATATTTTAAATAAACAATTCAATTAGTAGCATAATTATAGTTAACTAAAAATAACACTAATGAGGCTCAACAATTGCACATAATTGAACATATTCATGTAATTAAAATAAAATGT
>NW_015552564.1:731169-733577 GCF_001515605.1 Sinocyclocheilus anshuiensis
GTAATGTTGATCCAGGATCAACAAAAGATGTTGATCCAGGAACATGTCTTACTTGGCAAAATCACGGCGACCCTCATGCTTCACCAAACCAGTATGCATTTCTTTCCTATTGTATTTTAAAACTGTCTGTCTTTTTTTTTTAAACTGTCTCTTTTTTGTCTACACACTGAACTTAATTGGGGTACTAAACAACACTAGACCCCACTCACGGACAAAAACAGTTGAAAAATTCTTTATCCACAGTTTAAAGTCATACAAGTTTGAAATAGCCTAGGTAATAAAAGACAATGCAGTGAATGGGTGCCGTCAGAATGAGAGTCCAAAAAGATGATAAAAACATCACAATAATCCACAAGTAATCCACACCACTCCAGTCCCATCAGTTAATGTCTTGTTAAATTGAAAATATATGTGTACATGCAGGGTCGCCATGATTTTGTCAAGTAAGACATCATCTTTTGTTGATCCTGGATCAACATTACTGTCCAAAAATACAGACTTAACCCAATCCCTATCCCTAAACCTAACCTTACCCATAATTTATTCCTAAAATCAGAGGGAAATGATAGCTGATTAACAAGGGTGTAGAAGCACCTAATCCTGATTGTAAGTCTAAAACTGACATTTCCTGAAAAGTTATCTCTCAATTCTGATTGGTTGATTGGAATGATGTTCCTGGATCAACAAGGATGTTGATCCAGGAACATGTTGTACTTGGTCAAATCACGCTCACCGTACATGCAGTTTGCTTGTGGATTATTGTGATGTTTTTTTTTTTTATCAGCTGTTTGGACTCTCATTCTGATGGCACCCATTCACTTCAGAGGATCCATTGGTGAGCAAGTGATGTACAGTAATGCCAAATTTCTACAAACCTGTTCTGATAAAGAAACAAACTCATGTAAACCTCAGATGGCCTAAGGGTGAACGTTTTCATTGTTGGGTGAACTATTTGTTGAAAATGTATTACTTAAACAGAATTTTTAATACTAATCATTTAACATTATATTATAATTATCACTATTTTTAGCACAATATTGTCATTAAAACAGTTAAACCAGAGCAGTTATGCATTTGGTGTCAAAGAAATGAACTGAAATAACCAACAAAATGTTCATCAGTTAAGACAAACACAAGGCTGAACACGCTTTTCAACATTAGAAATCACAAGGGTTATTTCCAAATTATCACCAATATGTTCTGTTTTGCAGGCTGGGAATTAACTCTTAAGAAAGACAAAGTGAAAGAGCTTTGCTCACAGAGAGATTGGCAGCATGTGTAGAAGATTCCCTCTCCAGGAGGAACACTTCCTTGCCGCACAATCAAAGAGCCGAAATGAACAGCAGATGACTCTAGAGGAGGTAAGCACAACCCCGTGAGCCGAGAAAAACAACATGCTGATTTCCCAAGATCCTGCCGGAGCACTTCACGCCGTGCAGCCCAAATCAGGAAGCAATACACGATATCCGCGTGTAGTCGACAGCAAATACCTTTGATTTTACACTCTGCTGACATGTAAGGCTTGCACGAGCAGGATTGCCGCCCTGTGTGTTTTGGGATCTGTTTCTTTCTATATTATAGTTCTATTTCAGCGTTAAAGACAATTGCTTCTGTGTGTGCACAGGGAAATAATGATCTTCCCCTCCTGCTCTTTGGTATTTAACACAGATCACCAACCACAGGAATGGATTTTCCCTCCTAGCGACAGCAGGATTGCTCTCAAGTTCAGATGTTCGGTGCGATATCGTGCTTCGGCAAGTGGAGCTGGTGGGAAACACACAGGCCAAGTCAGATATTTTAGCTGCTTTCTATTCCCCTCCATTAACCAGAGCCCATAAATATGACATGTGCTGTAACCTTCCCACCATGCCCTATGCAGATCAGCCGTGCCACTAACATGTTTTATTCATGACGTACAGCCATTGATTTCACCGAGCGTGATCGAATTTAACTCTGCTAGTTTGAGGGCGTATAATGATGATGGGTCTGATGCAGCACAGGCCACATGTAAAGGTGAAGTAATCTTAATATAATTGTTTATATATAATTGTAAACATGTGTAAAGTGATGTGCATTTGTTACCCGTACAGAAATCCTGGTGAGATCTGGATTTAAATCTAAAGGGTTTTATTAACAAAGGCTGGGGATCACAGGCCTCGACACATCAGGACGACAGGATGACGTTCAATAGCTGACAAAGAACAAGAACTGGAACACACTTTAAATACACAGGAACTGATGAGGGGAAGATGAGGGGACACCTGGAACTAATGACAATCAACATTGGAAACACCTGGGAACAACGAACTAATCACGAGAGACAGAAACTGCGTAACAGAGCACATGGGGAGCAAAGACACACACAAAACCTGGCCCAGAGTCTGACATTACTCCCCCCTCCCGGAAGG
>NW_015552564.1:733597-739025 GCF_001515605.1 Sinocyclocheilus anshuiensis
TCACTCTGCTGACATGTAAGGCTTGCACGAGCAGGATTGCCGCCCTGTGTGTTTTGGGATCTGTTTCTTTCTATATTATAGTTCTATTTCAGCGTTAAAGACAATTGCTTCTGTGTGTGCACAGGGAAATAATGATCTTCCCCTCCTGCTCTTTGGTATTTAACACAGATCACCAACCACAGGAATGGATTTTCCCTCCTAGCGACAGCAGGATTGCTCTCAAGTTCAGATGTTCGGTGCGATATCGTGCTTCGGCAAGTGGAGCTGGTGGGAAACACACAGGCCAAGTCAGATATTTTAGCTGCTTTCTATTCCCCTCCATTAACCAGAGCCCATAAATATGACATGTGCTGTAACCTTCCCACCATGCCCTATGCAGATCAGCCGTGCCACTAACATGTTTTATTCATGACGTACAGCCATTGATTTCACCGAGCGTGATCGAATTTAACTCTGCTAGTTTGAGGGCGTATAATGATGATGGGTCTGATGCAGCACAGGCCACATGTAAAGGTGAAGTAATCTTAATATAATTGTTTATATATAATTGTAAACATGTGTAAAGTGATGTGCATTTGTTACCCGTACAGAAATCCTGGTGAGATCTGGATTTATCTTTACTGAGATGGTAATTGTGTGATGTTTCCCACGTCTTGCGATGAAATACGGTGTGAAATTTGGCAGGAACAAAAGTATTCGCTAACATCTCTTCATTTTTTTCAGACGTTACTTTAACGAGGCTTACGCTGGATGTAAATAATGAGTCTCTGAGGTTTGGGATGTGACATGAGGGGTTTGGGAATGGAAAGGCCATTTAAATCATGATTTACTGGACTGGTAAGACCTTTTAACTGGTAGACGTACATGAGAACGGTGAAAATTAATGGAACTGATGGCCAAACTAAATAAAAGAGACATATGTATTGTTTTATTTTAATTACAGAGTAATGAAAATAATTATGATTAATTAAAAGTATATATATATATATATATATATATAAGAAACAAAGTCTGACATAACTCCCACCGCCCGGAAGGCGCATCCCGCGCCGTACAACATCCAACGGGGAGGGGGGGTGGTCTCTCTGGAGGCCTCTAAGAGCAGGGTTACCAGACGGGAGGCCTCCAGAGCGGGCGCCATGGTGGATCTGCCAGCTCCGGGTGCCATGGCGGAGTAGGGAACACAGGAGGACATGGCGGAGTAGGGAACAGAGGAGGACATGGCGGAGTAGGGAAGACAGGAGGCCATGGCGGAGTAGGGAAGACAGGAGGCCATGACGGAATAGGAAACACAGGAGGACATGGTGGTACAGGCAGTTCCGGAGGCCAGGGTAAAGCAGCCTCCGAGGCCTCAACCCCAGTCCCTGCCTCGGACTCTACGGCTGGAGCCCTACTACCCCCCCAAAAAAAAATTACTTGGGGACGCTTACAGGTTCTGAGGCCCTCCATGGGCCATGACAGGGGACTGGAGCCCTCCCTGGGCTTAAGTGGGGATCGGGAGCCCTTCCTGGGCTGAACTGGGGATTGGGAGCCCTTCCTTGGCTCGACGGGGTATCAGGAGCTCTCCCTGGGCTGAACTGGGGATCGGGAGCCCTTCCTGGGCTGAACCGGGGATCGGGAGCCCTTCCTGGGCTCGACAGGGGATCGGGAGCCCTTCCTGGGCTGAACTGGGGGATCGGGAGCCCTTCCTGGGCTGAACTGGGGATCGGGAGCCTTTCCTGGGCCCACACTGGAGCGAACTCTGGGGCCTGGGCTTACACTGGAGTGAACTCTGGGGCCCGGGCCGACACTGGAACGAACTCTGGGGCCACAGCCGACACCCTTCTCCTTACCCCTAGTTTCCTCTTCTGGATCGGGTGGGAACAGGCGTGGTCTGGGCCCACACTGGCACGAACTCTGGGGCCTGGGCCGACACTGGAACAAGCTCTGGGGCTGAAGCCGACACCCTTCTCCTCACCACTAGTCTCCTCTTCTGGATAGGGGGGGAACAGGCGTGGTCTGGGCCCACACTGTCGCGAACTCTGGGGCCTGGGCCGACACTGGAGCGAGCTCTGGGGCTGAAGCCAACACCCTTCTCCTCACCCTTAGTCTCCTCTTCTGGATCGGGGGGAAAAGGCGTGTTCTGGGCCAACACCGGAGCGAGCTCTGGGGCTGGAGCTGACACTGGAGCGAGCTCTGGGGTAGGAGCCATCACCCTTCTCCTCACCCCTAGTTTCCTCTTCTGGATCGGGGGGAAAAGGTGTGGTCGGCGGGTGAGAGTGCTGAGCGTCCAGCGGGCTTGCCATATTACTTGCCATATGTGTGGCCAGCGGGCTGGAGATAGCCCCGGCTGGCGGGCTTGCCATAAGAACTGCCGGCGGGCTTGCCATCTGAACGTGCAACAGGCTTGCCATAGGAATGGCCGGCGAACTTGACTCGGACACAGACAAGGAGTCAGGAGACAAGGAGTAGAATAAATCAAAAGGATTTATTAACAAAGGCTGGGGATCACAGGATTCGACACATCAGGATGACGTTCAACGGCTGACAAAGAACAAGAACTGGAACACACTTTAAATACACAGGACCAATGGAGAACAAGACGAGGGACACCTGGAACTAATGACAATCAAAATTGGAAACACCTGGGAACAATGAACTAAAAACACGAGAGACAGAAACTGGGTAACAGAGCACATGGGGAGCAAAGACACTCACAAAACCTGGCCCAGAGTCTGACAACTGTTGAGACTTAAACATTTTTTTGTTTCTTTTCATTATAGTATGGACTAACTATGGACTAAAAAGAGACTCAAACATTTCTAAATGCACTCAGCACGTTGGTCATCTGTAATAAAGAGCATCGCACAATGTTACTCTTCAATTACAGCGCTCAAAGCAAAACCACAGCAGGGGAAAAAATAATGACTATGCTGCACTGTAATGACAGAGTGACCTCCAAGATTTGTTTGACTAGGTTTGAAAAATGCCATGTGGAATTATGCAGGCTTGTAGGAGACATGAAAGCCTGGTACAGACACACTACATGTGCAATTCTATTAAACAATAAATTATTTAAAATTAAATTAAAATAGTGTGCTTTTTTGTTTTATTTTATTATAGTTTTATTATTTTTTTATTTAATAATATTTTTAAAATATTATTTAGGGATGCACACAAATAATGTATTCAATTCATACAGGGAATGCTAGCTTTATCCATTAAATCTTGATAAATTATTAATAATTAAGTTATGGAAAATAATTTATTACAGTGTCATCTATTCTTCTGTTCTGAGGTCAGAAGCATTATTTGTGTGGACAAAGTCATGTCGACAATTCAAATGCTAAACTGTAGGCATTTTGCATTAACATGCATACAGTGTTTTCTAATTTAGGTATTTGCAGACGGTGGACTTTTTAATGGCATCGGCAAACGGTCATTTGATACTTGAGCAGCTTTTTAGAAAGACTAAATTATACCATATGGGGAATGTGCCGACGGATACTTTTTTGTGCCAAAAGTACAATAATGCACTAAAAAGTGTTGGAACAAGCCTAGCGACTACAACCAGATGACTGACAATGACGTTACTTGCCTCATCAAAATCGTGTCACTTTTGGAAATACTGTATTTGCAACTTTGTGTTGTTGTTGTTGTTGTTTTTACATAATCTTGTACATGTGTATAATTTGGTAGCTATGTGGAAGCTTGTTTATGCATGATATATATATATATATATATATATATATATATATATATATATAAATGAACAACAATTTTATTATGAAAAAATAAACCTAAATAATGTTACAATTAATAATATTATGAATGATCATTTTAATAATATTTATTAATAGTATTAATATTGAATATTAGTTATAGGTAATTCCGAACGTATTTATTTTTTTACTTTTTTCTCGCAATTGCAAGTTTATATCAAACTTTTTTTTTTTTTGCTTTTGCATTTATGTCGCAACTGCTAGTTAACATCTTGCAATTCTGATTTTCTTTCCTGACCATTGCTAGAAAAAAAGTCAGAATTGTGAGATATAAACTAATATTTGTGAGAAAAAAGACAGAATTGTGAGATCAAAAGTTACAATTACTTTTTTGTCAAAATTACAAATTACAAACGTGTACTTGTTACAAAATAATACACTTTAAAAGAATATACTTACTGTAAGTGTGAATTGAATGCAATATTTTGACACTTACTTGAATGTTAATTCCAATGCAATTCCAATGCATTGTTAAAACTGATATTAAACACAATTAGTTGAATTTAAAATTTGTTTTGATATACTTAGTAGTCTTTATATATACATTGTATGTATTTATATACATTGTGTATGAAACATAGTTAAAGTTTGCGTCGTTTTTTAGTCGCATGTACTGACAAGCATTTATAAAATATGTATTTATATACTTGTTTTTCATAAGGGTTCATTAATCTACTTCCCACGTATTAATCAAAACAACTGAACAAACTAAGACATAAATAATCTAGTTTTGTGTTGCAGAGACTGACAGACATTTTAGTCCACCTTCAGGGCTTACATAGTATAATACAGACATCCCAAAATCATGTAAACGATATTGTCTAAACTAACAAAAACTGCACATCGCTTCAAATCATTCAGTCCCAAGACCAAAAGGAAATGATGGCAAAAAATCTCTCTCCACCTGGTATTCGAGATAAGAAAGAGTCTTCCTGCTTCCTGTCTAGCAGCCATCAAAAGCATCAGGATGAAATGTCTCTCTCACACATGATCAGGAACAGTGGTTTGTACTTCAAGAGAACACAGATCTAAAAAGTTCAGCGTGAACATTTTCCATTTAGAAGAGGACAAACACAAATCCAACACGTTTAACATCTCAAACGCTCCAGACCTCATTAACTGCAATTGAAATAAAATAAAAACATTTCTCCTTTTGTGTTCCACAGAAAAATAAACGTCTCAGGTTACTTATGTAACCATGGTTCCCTGAGTAGGGAACGTGACACTGCGTCCTCTAGGGGTCGCTATGGGGAACGCCTCGTCGTGACCTGTGTCTGAAGCACACTTTGAAAAAACACCAACAACACGTTGGTCGGCGACAGCCCATGACATCACTACCGGTGCGATTATAGAATAAATAAGTGCCGGGAGAACATGTCATTCACTTTTTCGTCTGAAGCTTGCGTTCGAAGCATGGCAGGAAGCCTAGAGGACGCAGTGTCTCGTTCCCTACTCAGGGAACCATGGTTACATAAGTAACCTGAGACGTTCCGAGACACTGCGTCCTCTAGGGGTCGCTATGGGGAACGATATACCCACGCCGCCATGCTGAGGGGAGTGCGGGCCAGAACCATGGGTGGCACTAAGTATCAACTTTACCATTTTCATGGTGAGTTGCCCCTGGGACGTCAGACGGCTGTCCGTGACTTTATCCCCTACAGCCAAAG
>NW_015552564.1:739413-741486 GCF_001515605.1 Sinocyclocheilus anshuiensis
GTATCATACTAAGTCCTGGCCTGTCACACAGGGGCTACCGCTTGCTATTGCATAAGCTCTGAAAGGAACTGTCTCAACATACCTCTAGTGGCCACACCCTGTTAAAGTAGGTATCCTAGGATACCCAAGTGGAGTGGTGCCCAAGGTGAACGGGGCTTAAACCAGCTCAAGAAAGGGCACGAAGCAACCGCACGAAGCCCTCACCATACAGGATTTTAGAAAAGAACGCAAAGAACTAGCGTGCAAACTTACCACAATGTGGATTTTAGAAAGTGCACAAAGCCTTCACGTGCACACTTACCATAACATGGATTTTAGGATACCGTTCTAAGGGGGCTCTCGTGGCACTCTGAAAGAGCAGCTCATAGATGGAATGGTGCATACCAAACCCAATATGTTTGAGAGTCACCAACTCGATCTAAGATATAAAGCTGGAATGGCTAGCAGTAAATCTCTAGCTGAGGGGGCAAACACCCAGCTCTCACACGAGAGGGGAGCTCGACCTACCGCATATTCCAATGCTGGAACAGCTAGCAATAATTTACCTAGCTGAGGGAGCAACACACCCCGCTCTAAAATGAGAGGGAGGCTCGGACCTACAGCATGTTCCAATACTGGAACTGCCAGCAGTAAGTGCGGTGTTAAAAATAAATCAATTAAAGTTTTGTAACAAAAAATAAATAAAACAAATTTTATTAATTTGTATATTAATTAAAATTCATAGAAAAAAATTGCCTAAGCCTACAGTGACAATAAGCAACAGCAAAACATGAATTAAGTTTAATCAAATTGATTGTGAAAGTCGTTTCAACTTAAACTGACTTAGGAAGTCGTTTGTTGCCGTGACTTTTTGATCATATTATATTACCTGTAACATGTCTATGCCGGACCCGAATCAAGAATCATCGACCATTTCTACAGCCACTGCGAAGATACAACCGAGAAAGACCGAGAGCGTCTATTACCTCAGCAGCAACCAATAATAATAACAATCTCGCATTCTCGCTTCTACAGCGCTTATTTTGATATTTAACGTTAGATCTTTCATATTCTTGGAACAAAATTAATGCTTAAGGTTGATTCAGTATTACTCTTAATGAAAAAAAAATCCCACACACAGCAATACTACAATGACAAAGTAGCTTATATTAAACATAAAACTATGATTAACAGAACAAATAAGACATACCCGCGTTGTAACAAATAAATAAAAGGTTTTTGGATTTTCCCCTTACTTCAAACGAATGCTTAGTTTGTTGCTCATTATTATTATTAATAATAATACAAAAGGCTATACAATAAAACAGTATGATGACAAATTTACTTATATTAAATTTTGAACTTTTATTAACAATATGAATAAGGAAAATGTGTTTTACCAGCTTTGTAACACAAATAAATAAACTTGGTCTTTGGATTTCCCCTTTTTTTTTAAAACGATCGTAGTTTGTGGTTGATTATTAGCCTATTGATTAAAACACATCAGCCATAAAATAGTACAATGGCAAATTCGCATAGGCCTATATTAAACATCTAACTTTAACAAAATGAATAAGACGGATATAGTCTACTTGCGTTGCAGCTAACCCAAATAAATAAGGTATCTTCCCTCTTTTAAAACAAATGCTAAGTTTGTGGTTCATTGTTTTATTTATTTATTTATTTTTAATGAAACAACAATAAAGACAAACTCGGCTATGCTCATAGGCAACCCTTTGTAAAGAGGAGCACTGCTAATATTACTACGAGAACAGCCCACGGAGCGAACCCGGGCGCTCGATAGGAAGCAGCATGCTCATAGTAATCCTCAATGTTGAGGGGAGCGATACTTCCAAGTGTGTCAAAAATAGAGACACACTGGTTGAGTGGGGCCCAAGGTACCGGGGTCTAACCAACTCAGAGAAAGGGAACGAAGCTATAATGCGTAACCCTTACCGTATAGGATTTCAGAAAGTGCGCAAAGTCTAGCCTGCACACTTACCACTACTGTGGATTTTAGAAAGTGCGCAAAGTGTTCAACGTGCACACTTACCACTATGTGGGTTTCAGAAAGTGCACAGAGCTTAGCGTGTG
>NW_015552564.1:741903-752841 GCF_001515605.1 Sinocyclocheilus anshuiensis
ACGCGGATGCACACACCCTCTAAACGCTTTGCTAGTGCTCACCATAATGATAGGAATATAGATCGCTCTTACCACGGAAATGCACGCTTCAAACAAAACGGTCAGTGAAGACCAAGAAGAGAATGATGTTCTCCCGGCGCCTATTTATACTATAATCGCACCGGTAGTGATGTCATGGGCTGTCGCCGGCCAACGTGTTGTTGGTGTTTTTTCAATGTATGCTTCAGACACGGGTCACGACGAGGCGTTCCCCATAGCGACCCCTAGAGGACGCAGTTCGAAGTTCCCTTGAAAGGGAACTAATAGAAGTTTAAAATAACTTGACGATGACAGAATTTACACTTTTTGGTAAAGTGAAGACACTCTTTTCAGACAGTGGTGAGAACGTCATGTTTGCAACTTCCTATCCAACAAGTTGGCCTTAATCCAACTTGGCCTTAAAGCAAAACCTGGACACAGACGATAATCCGCTTATAGGCAAAATGCTAATTACTGTATGTGAATTCTATAGACTTTTTTCATGACACCATTGTGAGACTACTGACTGTGCATGATGATGAAAAGACTCCACTGAACATTTAAATCACATCGGATTCTGAAATCGACTGCTTATTCATGTGAGGGCCGCAAAGAAGCACAAAGGGATCCTGAGTCATGCTTGAGGTAAATAAAGAACTGATCCATACCAGTACGAGTAAGGTGGAAATACAGGAGCGCAGAACTTCAAACAGGCAAGCACCTTGATGAATGGTGTTTTTAATAGATTTCATCAGTATGTGGTGGAGCAGAGCATTTCAGCACAGGGGGATGATGGGAATGAATAGGAATGATTGCTTTAAAGGAGCTCCATTTACTAGCATAATAACACAGGCTGCTCAGTATCACTGGTCACACCATTATGACCAGTAGAGCAGACCTCCAGAAACTCTACCATCAAAGGGAGCACCTTTAATTGTTCAAATAACCTTTGAAGTGCTGCATATGGAATTTCAGTTTAAACATACTATAGATGTCATTGTATTGTTGGTTAGATACAAAACAATGACAAAATTTTACATTTGCATAAAGTTGAGCTTAATTTTCTTGCATTGAGTCATTCATGCTATCTCAAAACACCGATTCTCATTGGTTACGTTCACACAGTCTTGTATTTTTGTGCTTAATATGGTTACATTCACACAAAGTTCACTTATTACGTGTTGTGTTAAAGCAGCACTATGTAACTTTTGGCGCTCTAGCGGTTAATAAACAGAACTGCACACATCCCGCGGAAGAACATTCCAACCGGAGCTACTTCTCTAAGTTTATGTCTATGGCGATTCACGTAGGTATGTGTTACTCCGCAGTGATGACGACCCGACAAGGCTACAATAGTCCAAATATAAGTACTCATTATAAGTGTACCGTAGTGATTCGAAATAAGGCAAAAACGCAGTTTGGAAGATGAATTCATGATGTACTCGCTCATTATATACATTTTGCAAATTTTGAACAGAAAAAGTTACATAGTGCTGCTTTAAAGGGGTTATGAACTGCCTTTTTAATTTTGTACTATTCTCTGAGGTCCACTTATAACTTTATCAAGATTTTTGCATCAAAAACAATATTTAGAAGTAATAAGCTATTTTCTGTGCTGTTTTTAATCCCCCTTATCAAAATGCACTGTTTGAATAGGCATGACAAATTGTACAATCGGAAGTAAACGCCCACTGCTATGATTGGCTAACAGTTGTTTGTCACAGCGTACATTCCTCAAAGATGGACGCTGCTGTGATTTAGTTAAAAAAAATGCATAAATAACTCAATACATATCAAACAATATGTAAGAAAAGACAAAGCAACAGTGACCATGCAATGCAAACAGTTTGGACATTACTGTTGGATCCAATATAGTCAGCATCACATCGTCTTTTAGTTTCAAGCATTTTGAAAATCCCGTGTCAAAGTGTGACTTGTTTGTAAACAAATCCGCAGTAAAATGAAGTGAACAAAGGACAGAGTTCTCACTGATGTGGTCTGGATCGTCATTAAACAAAGTTAATTCACTCTTTCCCAGTGTTGGGATCAGAAGGAAGGCAATGCACTGTTTGCATTGGCATTTGGCACTGCACAGCGTCTTGTTGTCTTCAGAGCTAAACAGGCAGCGATGTAGTAGCAGGCGTTGATCTTCTTCTGCAGAGGCGGTCCTTATCCACACTATTACATCATAGAGTAGAACATTCCAAAAGCTGTCATTTTGGCATACTGGCTTCAATATAAGCTGTTTTTACAGGATGTTTTTATAGTACAATGGCCTCTTATATGTCAAAAGATAAAGGGAATTTCGGTTTCTCAGTTTATGACCCCTTTAACATAAATGTATTGGACAACCAGTTCAAGTCAAGTAATACAATGTGATTTTACAGTGTTGCTGCATCCGAATTTGCATACTATCTGTACTAAATAATAATTGAAATTAGATTTAAAGTGCCCACAATCGTAGTATGTTGAAATTAGCATCCCAAATATACTCAGATGGTTTACTATGTCTGTTGATAATTTAAAGTGCAGATCTATGTACACTCGAAAGTCCCCAATATTATTGAAACTCAAGTAAAGAACAAACTTGTGTGGCATAATTTGAATGAAATCAGGCTAAAATTAAATTCATTTGGATTTAATTTCAGGAGTTTGAAACCACTTGCCAAAGCAAACTTTCCAGAAAAGTTTGCTCCGGCTGGTAAACACCTTCGATCTATAGTAAAACTGATATTAGGGAAAGTTCAATGACAGTAAACTACTGCAAAATGTATTTCAAACTTCTTTTTACCTCTAAGTGAAGAATGAAAACAAACTTTGCCATTGGTATGTCAAGGCATTAACAGCTAACGTTGCTATAAATAAATAAAAAAAAGCCATTGCGCTTTGGAGGAAGATTTGGTTCAGAACTATTAACATAAAAAAAAGAAAAAAAAAAGTTAAACTATGAACATGGTGGATGTGTGAGGCCACCAGTTAAGTAGAGAGGTTTAGCTAAAGGAGATTGAGTGATTAAAATCAATACTTGGAGTGGTGCAAAAATTTTTATCTGTATTTAATTTGCAGCTATAGTGTGAACTTTTATAAAGATACATTTGTCCATTTCTTTACAAATAGAGTGCATTATTTTAGGTATAGTGTAAGTAGGACAATTGGGATATAGCATTTAATTTCAGCAACAAAACATAACATAAAATAAAATAAATACAGCCATGAAATCAATTTAATATAATAATAAATAATTTGCTATTATTTGTAGTTGAATATCGAAGGTCAGAAGCAAATTGGTAAATAAAGTGAGGTTAAATCCATTCTTTGGTTACTTCCATGAAGTATATTTGTATTATTTAACATGGTAATTAGCACAGGTTTGCATACAATTTGTGGCTTGTATTTACCTGTGAATTTGTATTAATTTGGAAGAATATTGATTATATTGAGAATATTGCATTTATTGTTCGAAACTAATAAGCAATTCAAATAATGAGAAATTAGCATCTGGTGTCTATTTTTAAGCAGCACAGCATTTGGTATGCACATTTTACTACAAACCCAAATCATATTACACACACACGCACGCACGCACACACAGGTTTGTTTTTGTGAACTGTGGGGACATTCCATAGGCATAATGGTTTTTATACTGTACAAACCGTATTTTCTATTGCTCTACACCAACCCTACACCTAAACCTACCCCTTACAGGAAACTTTCTGCATTTTTAGATTAAAAAAAAACTAATTCTGAATGATTTATAAGCCTTTTGAAATATGGGGACACTCAAAATGTCCTCATAAATCACCTTCTCGTTGTAATACCTATGTCATACCCATGTCATTATACAAATTTGTGTCCTCATATGTCACAAACACACACACACACACACACACACACACACACAATTGTGATGTGTGTAATTGTGATGTGTGTAATTGTGATGTGATTCTTAAATTAAGAGAAACTGCACCGTACGGTTGATGGAGCAAACTGATTCAGGTATTGTAAGTGTAAATAGAAACTAAAGAAATAGTGGAATATTCATAGGGATAAATAATAATATCTCACACAGGGCCAACGTTTTAATGTTCCACAAATATTTTAAGTTTGTATTCCTGGGTTTTATTTAGAGTAACTTTTAGGCAAGCAGAAGGGCTGTTTGGGAAACCTGTTCCATTTGGTAACTCCATTCAGTGTCCCTAGAGTTGCAGACATCACACAGTTCACCGTTAACGCGAGAACATCAATAAAGTCCGTGAGATTTGCTGGTCAGCCACTGACCTGGTTGAAGCAGAACCATTGGCAGAACAGTCTATATGACGCTCACACATAACAGATGTGCACCGTCAAAGAATTCATTTCTCAATTTTATTTATTAATTTCCTCAAAGACACAGTTTAACGCATGGCTTAGTCGGTTTTTGCTGTGTTGCCAATGCCTGCCTAACACACAGAGAAAGAGAGAGAGAGAGCAGGAAAGGAAACGACTGTTGAAGATTAATATTTTCAGCTATTGCCCATGCCTGTGCAGAAATGAAAAAGACGGATTAAAAGTCATGAGCGCCGTTTTCAAACAGGGGTTAAAAACATGGTGCTTTAACCTTATGATATTGCTTAATTTCCACAGGAAAAAAATGGTTTTGATCTGAATTTGACTACTGTTATCAGACTTTCATCTTCAAGTATTACTAGCAAAACACAATCCAATTAAACAAACAAGAAAAATCGGTGTGTTGTTGCAAACATTAAAGGGGTCATATGATGCGATTTAAATTTTTCCTTTCTCTTTGGACTAGCAGCCTTAAACAGTAACTTTTAATATTTCATGACCCTGTCCAGATAGCACAGAAAAAAAGCACTCCTATTTCATGAAAGTTTGGTGATAATATACTTCCATGTGTGTTGTGCTCTTTCTTCCTGCTCTCAGGGACTCATTTGAAGCTAAACATGAGATCAAAAGAGTGTTTCTGCTCTAAGGTGACCCAATTATACAGTGGGTAGGGAGCCCTGCCATTATCAGCAATGATTCTCAGATGACAGCACAGTTTATGCACATTATGATAAAGAGTGTTTGCCTCATTATTTCCCCTGGGATTTTTTTCCCTTCCTTTTTTTCTTTACTCCAAACACACAGTGTTTGCTAATTATCAGGAAATGTCAGTGATTTCAGAAAGTTCTGTGATTTACAGATCTCTCTGGAATAATTGTTGGAAACTAGGGGGGGATGTATTTTCACTTATAAGGCACATATAAGGCACTTTCTGAATCTTCAGAGAGCTCTTTGTGAAAGCAATTTTTTAAGTAATATGTGTTGAAGACACCTTCAACATTTCTCGCATTATCACAGCTTATTCACTATAGTTTCAAAAATATTTCGGTAATAAAATATGACAATAGCTAAAGAAAACTGTGTAAGAACAAATTAATCTTGATAATGTCAGATAACTTTAATAGAAAGGTATGTAATGATGAATTAGGTTAAATAGCTGTCAGCTGTTAAATTATGTACACAATTGGATAATATCAATGTAGGTCAACCAATTAGCAAGCAATGCTTCATTTTGTTCAGTCTGTGGTGTAAAATGTTTGCATTAGCAATTAAAGAAAAACACTTAAGCAAAGCATGGTCAGGTCAAAGTAAGTTTTGGTCCCAAATTTTTATACATTTTACTGGTGTAATGAAAAATAAATGATTAACTGAATTTACTACATTTTTTTTAAGGTAAGTGGTTTTATTTATATTATATTATAATATAAATATATTGATTTATATATTTTTTATTAAATTTAGCTAAAATAAATTGTTTGCAACCACTTACCTTAAAAATAAATAAATACATAAAATAAATATATTTTTTTTCAGTGTAGTCCACTGTATGAAGGATCTTTGGGTATAATATGTCACAGCTTACTTTATTTTGCTATCCGCACTTACATAAATTAACTGCACCCACTAGTAAAAAGGTATAAAAAAATATATCTGGTGTCTGAATAATTTTTGGTTTGACTGTTTATATATATTGGCAGGCAAACAAGCTGTGTATTTTAGAATATATTTGTGTATATTTTATAGATTATTGCATAGATTTTTTAATAATAATAAAAAAGCTTTATCTCTCACAGTTGCTCATACCTAAAATGTTCGAGTTTTAGATGCTGCCAGTACATTATTATGTTTGATTATCTTTTCAAAACACTACAATTTAAGTAAGAATACGTACAATTACTAATTAAATCACTGCAAAATTAGTTAAGAAAAAAGAACGATCTCATGTTAAAACTATAATCTGTGATGCTTGGCATCTCAAATGCTGTAGTCATGTTTGATTATTTTAAGTCTTTAAAACTACGTACTGAAATTGTCTCCCATTACATCTTCATTACACGCTCAGATGAGTTCATGTCAATCATTTCCTCTGTTCAGGTCTGGCTTTCTTTCAGTTTGTTGTCCAGAATTTGAGTTGTTTATATTGAATCGTCTCAGAACAGTAAATGAAGACATTCCATTTTTTCACTCTCAGCAAAATGGAAACAGAAGCCGAGGTAATCCCTATATGGCAAAATAAACCAATAACTTCAGCGGCACCACTGACCTTCTCACATCAGCTGTTCTGATTGCTGGTTTGTTCCTTTTCCTCCCCATTTCTTTCTCTCAATCACACGCAGACACTCACCGCACCCTCAATCATGTACTTTCCCTCAAAAGGCCTTCTGTGTTCCCCCCAATAATGACACTTGTGTCCGAATACAATACGTGCTGCTATTATTGAAATCTTTTATCGTCACATCATATCTCGTGCGGTCATGGCAGTAGTACTTGCACACAGATATTCACACAAGACAAGACTCTCTCTCACTATAAAATAAGACGTCAAGTTGAATGAGATGCTTTAGAAAATGTACAACCTTGAGAAACAGGAATGCATTTGCAAAAGCCATCAGCACAGCAATAAAACCCACATCGATTTCCAACTAAGAAGAAAAGAAACGTCTCATTTCATATGAGGGATGTTTCTATTCCAGCCCACATCCAGAAAGAGGTATTTCATCTGAGAGCGAGATACACAAACCCGCACGCCTCATGATGGATACGGTGAACACTGAGCTGTTTTGTAATGAGCAGCCGTTACATTTACATTCATGTTTTTTACAGATGCTTCCTCACCAGAGAGACAGAAAAAAAATTCTAGCATAAGTCGTACTGAAGAAACAGCAACACTCTAAACTTATGTTTTGCTTCCCATTTGTGGATTAAATATGTGCTCTCTGAGGCTCTGACGACAGCAGACAGCGGGATCTCTCTGGGCAGTGCTTTCAGGTTTGATAGGAGGTCCCATTACTGTGTGTGTGTGTGTGTTGAGAACAAAGCAAGATTTTTCTTGAATTTGTCACATTATATATATATATATATATATATATATATATAATATAATATATATATAAGATTATAGTATGTATAGGTCCATTAGTCTGGGATAATAGAACTGAATGGTTCCAATCCGCCACACCGCATATAGTGTTGAGTTGCATTCAGAGACAAAACTCTGATGATCTAAGGTGGTCATGAGGGTGCTTACGAAAGCCATTTATTGAAACACACTATGTGAGCAGTGTGGTGTAGAAGTGGAGAGCAAAGTTCCATGGTTTGCTTGGATGATGGAGCAGGTTTTTTGAAAGTGAGCATTTTTGGCCCCAAGACTGCAATTATTTAGGAATAACAAATAATTCTACATAATCATTTTAAATGTTTTTTTTTTAATGTTTTAAACAAACAAACAAATAAATACATAAATAAATTTAAATGAGAGGTAATGCTACATTGAAATAATATATAAAAAGTTAAATAATTGTTAATAAAGATACAAAAAAATAAATCAAAAAATAATATTAGATAAAAAATAAATTTAATAAAAATAAATGTAAATTGAAAAGATATATAATGCAAATTTCAAATAATAATAAATAAATTTAATGAATAAATACATAATCTAATTTACAATAGTAAATAAATGTGCGCATACACACACACACATATATATATATATATACACATACATACATACAAATGATGCAATTTAAAATAAAATAGTAGTAAATTATTTTATTTTAATTTATAAATATTAAACAATTTTAAGTAATAATAATAAAAATACATTAAAATGCTTAATACTTTTACACAAATTAATAAATAAATATAAATTACATGCTTACTATTTATGAATAATTATCAGATAAGTCCACTATGAATTTGAAATAGACAGCAATCCGATATTGAAGAGATGGCTTGAGATGCATGTCATACTCAACTTGTTCACATATGTAGACCATTCAGCAAAAAACTTTGCTTTGTATGTGTGGGTCAAGTACATATATTATACATTTCTGTGAACAACTGCTAAATGACAGCTTGGCATTTACTTTCTTACTAAATATGAAGCAGAACATGAATATGATATTTAACATTCCCTATGCAATCATACAGATAGACTGAACCACCTTAATTGAGGAAATTCCTGCATGCCAGCCAAAAAGACTGTAAAGAATGTAAAGGTTATTGCAAGATTACTGCTTGAGTAACAGTGCCAAAATAATTGGCAATGAAAATCAATATAAACCATTTTCTCCATGCATGTGTCACGGTGCACACAAACAAGGAACGAGGAGACGCTGGAGAATACTTTACGAAGACTTTATTTGCACCAAGGGAGACGAACACAGGAAGACGTTCACAGGAAGACATTCACAGGAAGACGTTCACACGAAGACGTTCACAGCGGACAGAGAACTTGGGACTGGGAACACCATTTATACACACACACACAGGAGGAGGGGATGACGAGACACACCTGGGAGCAATGAAACCAAGGGAAACACCTGGGACAAATGAACTAAACTAATCAGGACAGGAACAGGAAACTAGCCAAATAAGGGCATGGGAAGGCACATGGGGAGCAGGACACACACAAAACATGGAACAGAGTCTGACAGCATGCTGTTGTTGCTGTAATCGTTCATTGTCTTTTTTGCATGTCATTCAACTTGAAATCATTTGTGTATGTGTGTTTGACTTATTTATACAGGACACACCCCTAGTTTCATGATTCCCATAAGCACACGTCAAAAGAGTGCATACGATTCCCAGAGCGATTATGCAGATTTTTTTCTCTTAAGTCCTATGGGGGAAATAGGGTCTTAAGCTCTTAATCTGGACCTGGAGAATTCTGCTGTGAGGACATAAAGCATTGAAGCTCATCTCATATGAATCAGGGAAACACACGTCTCCAAGCAACAGCAAAAAGCCAGCTTCCTTTTCCCCTCTGCACAGAATTAGAAAATCTTTGGTGAAATACATAAAGTGTCACAACACTGAATTCTCTTATGGACCTTGACACTTACAGCAAGAAAGGCCTCGTTCAGAATCAGCTCCTCCATGAAAAAGAATCACAATCCATTAGAAGCATAACATGTTTAGCTAACAACAAAATGTACCCCTTTTTTCATTGCCTATCATTTATATATAAATAAATTCAGAATTGTGATATAAACTCAGAATTGCGAGAAAGTAAATTACAGTATTTTAACTCAAACAATAGTTTATTTTTAACAATAGTTTATTATTAGAATTATTAATTGATATTATTAATAATAATTAATAAATTATTATTGTAGCAGTTCCTCTCCAAATAAAATGGATTACATTTGAGTGTATTTATTTATTTAAAATAAAGATTTGAGGCATTAGTCGTCATCTGATCTTTTGCTTTCTTCTGTCTGTCTGTGTAATTACACATTGCTGAAATAGTAGTCTTCAGCCGGCCTCACTGTGTGAGGACAGTCAGACACACTCATGAATGCCACTGGCAGGAATAATTTATTAATGATTAAAAGGTAGAGCTACTTGCTGTGTGACTACGGTCATTTTATCTATAGCAGGTGTTTTTACATAGTAATGTGGTTACATGAGTTGCTAGTAAATTCAAAAACACATGCAATCATCTATTTCTCTTTATTTCAATATAGTTCAATAACATGCAAAAGAACATAACTAATTCACACAACTCCATTTTATAAATGTCTAAATATAGCATTGCTAGAGAGGAATTTTAAACTGATAGACGAACAATACCGGACACTAGACATGGAAAGACACAGGGCTTAAGTAATGGGACTAATCAAGGAAATAAACGGGAACCAGCTGAAACAAATGAACATAATTGGCATGAGGGAGAAACTAGTTAATGGGGAGAAAAACACAAGACACGGGAACACAGGACTGACATTACTCCCCCCTCCCGGAAAGCGTGTCCACGCGCCACACAACTTCCAACGGGTAGGGGGGTGGGCACTCTGGAGGCCCCTCAGGACAGACCTACACGGTACGGCAGGCCTCCAGAGCGGTAGCCGTTCCGGGACCCATGGCGGATCAGTCAGTTCAGGATGTCATGGTGGATCAGGCAGTTCAGGACACCATGGCGGAGCAGGGAGCTCAGGGGCCATGGCGGAGCAGGGAGCTCAGGGGGCCATGGCGGAGCAGGGAGCTCAGCTGGCCAAGGAGGAGCAGGGAGCTCAGGGGGCCATGGAGGATCAGACTGTTCAAGAGGCCATGGCGGAACAGACAGTTCAGGAGGCCATGGCAGAGCAGACAGTTCAGGGGGCCATGGCGGAGCAGGGAGCTCAGGGGGACATGGTGGAGCAGGGAACTCAGGGGGCCATGGTGGAGCAGGGAGCTCAGGTTGCCAAGGAGGAGCACGGAGCTCAGGGGGCCATGGCGGAGCAGGGAGCTCAGCTGGCCAAGGAGGAGCAGGGAGCTCAGGGGGCCATGGAGGATCAGACTGTTCAAGAGGCCATGGCGGAACAGACAGTTCAGGAGGCCATGGCAGAGCAGACAGTTCAGGGGGCCATGGCGGAGCAGGGAGCTCAGGGG
>NW_015552564.1:753174-758797 GCF_001515605.1 Sinocyclocheilus anshuiensis
TGGGGACTGGAGCCCTCCTTGGGCTGGACGTGGGGACTGGAGCCCTTTCAGGAGCGAACTCAGGGACTGGAGCAAACACTGGAGCTGGCTCAGGGGCTGGAGCCGACACTGGAGTGGGCTCAGGGTCTGGAGCTGACACTGGAGTGGACTCATGGGCTCGAGCCAACAGTCACTTGCTCCTTAAATTACTCCCTTGACTTGGGGTTAAGGATCGTGCAGCTGTTAGCTGAGGGCTTGAGTGTGAACCTACCGGCGGGCTTGACTTCGGAGCGGCCGGCGGGCCTGAATTCGGAACGGAAAAGGGAAAACAGAAAACTTTCAAAAACTGCAACCAAATGGGAAGAAGGGGCGCCGCTTACTTTTTGTCTGTCACGATGCTGCTGCTACTGTGACGGAGCGAGGAGCAAAGGAGCGAGGAGACTTAGGGGAATCCATAAAGTAAGTCTTTATTTACACAAAACCAAAGCAAAGCACACGTAGCAGAGGGGATAGACGAACAATACCGGACACTAGACATGGAAAGACACAGGGCTTAAGTAATGGGACTAATCAAGGAAATAAACGGGAACCAGCTGAAACAAATGAACATAATTGACACCAGGGATAAACAAGGTAATGGGGAGAACATGGGGAGAAAAACACAAGACACGGGAACACAGGATTGTCAGTTGCATTTACATACACTTGGCTGGAAAATAAAAGACCCGTAGTAGGGCAACACTGGAACAAATACAACTTTACTAAACAAGGAAGGAACAGGCAGTGATAAACAGACATACACAAAGCAAACCAAGACAGGCCAGAGAACATAAGGAGAATAAGGGCACGTTTACACAACAACGATGTATTAAAAACAGAAATGTTTTTCCTTTGCGTTTTTGAAAAGTTTTGCATACAGGCGACAATATTATCAAAACAATCCTTATTGTGAAAACAGCTAAAACATTGTATTATTCATGCCAGGCCAGTAGTTGGCGATGCTACTTTGTAAAGAAGAACTACGAGCCTGCGCACATATACATTTCTATAGACTGTACAACATGTAATACATCACTGTTTTCACAAATGTGTGTTTTTTTTTTCTTTCAGTTTATATGGAGACAATAATGTTATCACTTTCAAAAACCGTTTGCGTTTTCAGGCCCCCAAAATGCCATTGTAGTGTAAATGGATGGCAACAACTTGAAAAAGTTGAAATTGGTGTTGTGTAAACGCTCCCTGAATGGAAGGAGATTAAAGAGGGCAACAAGGAAGAGCAGATGGGGCAAATTAACTTATAAGAAGGTAAATGTAACAAGGGGGCGGAGCCAAGACAAAAGCCTGACAGAAGAGCACATGGCACATATAAACAGAACAAAAAGAAGCTATGTGCTCACACAAACACTTAAGACAACACATAAGAGGTCATGACAAACAAACGCCACTAAAAGTCATGTGCTCCAACAGAAAGCAACACATAGGACTGAAGAGCACATGGCAGGTAAACACCCACATCTGCCATGTGCCCAAACAGAAAGCAAAACACAGACAGACAGAAATGCGCAGAGTATGGAAGTCAGGACCCTGACACTGAAATTAAGCCTAGACTAGACCGAAGTGTCAGGATCTAGACACCATGCCCTGAACATTCAAAACATAGACATAAGAGTGAGGGTGGAAAGCACCATGAAAGTGACTGCCACAGGGGAGTCATGGCCAGTGTAGTGGGCATAGGGCCGAACATCCTTAAGCCCGAGACACATTGGATGATTTTCGGCTGTCCCAGATGAAAGATTGACGTCGTGAAACAATCGTGGCGATTTCTGTGATCATGGCTCCTAATCGGTGGTCCTGTGTCGTACAGTGAGAGAGGTTCAAAGACGGCCGTTGTCACAGACTTGCAACCAAAGATAGCCTACAATCATTTTCTGACAGTGTCAGAAATTCAGCATGATCATCACACAGTGTATTTGCTGGCAATAAAAATGCGACATGAAATTAACGCGGCATAGCGCTAAAACATAAAACTGCTTTCCACAAGCTCTTATCCCTTCCTCTTTCACGGCTTCCACTTTTTTCAGAACACATATAAACTACACCTGCGAAAGTATGATTCATCATGCACTTTTGTTTACCACTAGCACATGCTAGTGATGGGAGAAACGAACCATTTCGAAGCTTCGAATCAATTGAGCCAATTGCTTTGCAAAATAATTCACTGTTTCGAAGCGCTCGAAACAACACACGCTGGTGATGCCTGCTGGTCAAACTGTGTAAATGCACCAAAAACTCAGACCAAAACATGCATAAAAACAGCTTTTAGAAACCCAATGAAAACACTTTCTTGAAAGTATAATATATCAAATGCAATCAAAACAATACAATATCATTCAAAAATTAAGTGTCTGTATAATAGGCCTATGCGTCTTTAAAACAATAATTATTAATTTGCAAGGGCTTGTTTTCTTTGTTTTATGGATAGCTTGTCTAAACAGGCCAGTAAGAGATTATTAACTACTACTCATCCTTTTACTTAAGCAAATGTCTCATTAAAAATGTCTACAAACTAATCAAACTGATCCGAGATCGTATAACCATAAACGCTGATGCAGTGGTTTGCCGCTGTGGGGCGATCTCAGTGAACTCGCATGATTCACGGGTTCACAGAGATCACCCCCCTAAGGCGAACTATTGAAATTTCGAAATGTTTTGAAACAGTTATGACGTAACGAAGCCTCATTTACTAAAATCACGTGACTTTGGCATTTTGATACGCGCTCCGAACCACTGTTTCAAAACAACTGATTCGCAAAGGATTTGAAGCTTCATGAAGCAGTGTTTCAAAAGCGGCCATCACTAGCACATGCTGATGACGTTTTATTATTCATGCGTCGTAGCGTACGAGTCAATAGGTGTCATCATTGTACAGTCTACATGCATGTCGCTAGATTCATGTCGCAGTGTGAATCCTTATAGGATTGCTAAAATCATGAAGTGAGTAGAAGTCTTTAAAAGCCAAGCACCCAGAGCCTCTTCTCTCTTTATGCAAAGTACTGCAGTTTTATTGGATCCCTGAAACACCAGGGGTGACCCTTGATCACAATGATGAATCTAGGGCTCTGCGATTAATAGAATTTTAGATTGGTTTTTGATTTTAGTTTCCAACGAATATGAAAACACAATGCCACATGCCGTTCCTTTCCTTTAAAGTGGCACACTGTCGCCCTTCCTACATAACATCCAAATTACTCAAATCATGTAACCTTACATGACTGTCGTAATATACAGTCTTGTGCCGGACATGCTCAAATACTAACAAAATAAATAAATAAATAATTAAACGTGTATTCAGCTATAGAAAATATGTTGTTTTCCCAGGCAACTTTCTGTGCACGTGATCTGAAACACAGACAAGTATAGGCTACTTTGGGCTTCAGGTGTGTGCTTAAACGGACAAATACACACAAAAATGTGTCTAAATGTCCATCTTGGCAAGTTTTCACTTAGTTATGTCTTAAGCGAACATAAACAGCTGGGAAAATAATTGAAAGCTTGTCAGTATATTAGAGCTGTGCATTCAGTCTTAAAGTGACAGCAGCCCAATAAACCGTTAACCGTTAGCCAATAAACAGCCCAATCAAACTAAAGAAAATGAGAGACTCATTCACTGCTTATTCACTCATATGATGACGACAATGCAGTGTTTTATTATTAGTTTTGATTACTTGATTTAATTCCTGTATAGTAGGCTAATATTTTTAGTAGGCTAAGTTGTTGATTTCATTTGTGTCTTTTTTTCTATCGTATTTGTCATGTTGTTTGTAGTTTTTTTTTTTCTTTCTTTCTTTTCTTTTATTGTATTACTAACCGTTTCAACTCACTGTTGTTTGATGACAGTGAAACTGCTCTGGAAGAACAGATCAAGGGTTGGGGGTCATTTTTTCTTTTTCTTTTTATGAACACACTGACAGGGGCCTCCTTACCCTGGCCCCCAGATGTCTAGGACCTCTGGTTGCTCCAGGGATGGAGTGGACTACAATGAGGTGTGTGTGGCCCAGACACAGAGGTGAGTGGGGACATAAAGAGAGAGGACAACCTCCTTGGCCATGGTAGGACTAACTGGGATGGCCTCCATGGCCATGGCAGTGAGGGTGAGACCTCTGATCTCGGGACCACGGGGACACCCATTGTTCTTGTGGGATAGGAGCTCTTCTTCTCCTTCACTTCCAAGAATGAGGTGACGAGGCTGAGCTACCTCTGGGAAAGCTGCATCATACCCGGCTACTTCTCAGGGAGCTGCAGAGATCTGGGCCGCCGCCGGGAAGGCTGCAGCAGTCTTGGCAGTCTCAGGGGCAGCTGCAGTTGGGCCAAGATGGGAGCACTGGACCGGTGAGCTCTGAGACCGGAATGGGAGTGCCAGGACACCATTTCAGAAGAGCACTCATCATCTCAATGTGGCACATATGCTCCACTAACTCCCCATAGGTACAGCGGAGGAGATTGCACAATGCTGATGAGGGAATGGGGGTGTTAAGACCTCCATTAAAAAAAATAAAAATCATACCAGTCTCACGAATACACAGCCTTGATGCTTTGCCATGGAGGACCTGTGCAGAAGCCCTAATGGGGAGAAGTTAGTTTGCAACTTGCTTATTTACTAATGGCCCAAGTGAGAATGTTGAGTAATACCAATTATTAGCTGAATTGAAGCACACATCATTATTCCAGTTAATTGCAGTGGTGGCAGTAGTAATGCCATTGTTAGAAAATAAATAATTAATAATCAAACAATAAATTAAAGCACCATTGTGTAAAGCATCTTGCTTCTTCCCATTTAATCAGCATCTGGCTTTCTTCATTAAATATCATCTTAACAAACACCTGAGCCTAATTTAAAAACTTTTTAAGGCTCATCTAAATTCATAGGCTCTTGATTACAGTGCTGGGTGCAGATGGTACAGTATGAGCATGACTCAGATTCATGCCTGAAAAATTAAATGAGAACATTTAAGCTTTAATAGATATTTTACAGTGTAGCATCTTTCTAATCAGAGATGCTTCCTCTTCCACTGCTTCAGAGAGAGAAACTTTAATTGGATACGAAAATCAGATCTAAACAAGACAATGTTGTACATCAGGCTCGCTCAAACCCCATCAGAGGATTACAGTCTGTTAATGATGCCATTATGAAAAATAGACTAAACATCTATCAGAACTGAAGGAGACGCTGCCCATGAGTTTATGGGTTAATGCCAAGAATCATTGATGCACAAAGCAGGATATTAAGTTCTTATTTACACACTTAATGTGACCATTCATCAATTGATTATTGTTATTTTTTTATTATTATTATTTTTTTTTTTTTTTGCATGTAAGTATGTCACATCCATTATGCCGGTCACTTGCTGAGATGCAAACTACACTTAGTTCATATTGTGGCTCTGGTAAGGAGACATAATTCCAGAAGACAAAATAAGTAAGTAAGTAAGTAAGTAAATAAATAAATACATAAATGAATAAATCAACCAATCAATAAATTAATAAATAAATAAATAATAATTATTTATTTAAAAAAAAAAATGATGGTCTCAATGGATCAGTCTGATAATTGATAGCCAATTGTGGTTCTTCAGTGCACAATCAA
>NW_015552564.1:760305-777162 GCF_001515605.1 Sinocyclocheilus anshuiensis
ATAAATAATCCGGTTTTATAGTTAACAATAAAGTACAGTTCAAAAGGTCAGGTAAGGTCAGTAATTTTTCTTTTTTTTTATTAATACTTTTGTTCAGCAAGGATGCATTCAATTGATCAAAAGTATCATAAATACATTTACAATTAATATTTATATTTAAAATAAATGTTGTTCTTTGGAACTTTCTATTAATTTCACAATCATGATGAAACAATACTGATAACTCCCACAGCACAAAATCAGCATATTTGAATTGTTTCTGAAGCATCATGTGACACTCAAGATTAAAACATAATTTTTTTTTTATATGACAGGAATAAATTATTAAAAAAATGTAATATTAGTTCACAATTTCACTGTTTTATTGTATTTTTGAACAAAGCAATACTTTGCATATACAATAAAACATCTTGCCATGTATAAGCACAAAAAAAGGTTAAAACATGAACTGCAAGGAGATAAAAGGCACAGCTTTTCAACACTACTTCTGTTTATACTATACAGGTTGCATTTTGGATCAATAAAGGGCACCATTTGCCAGTGAGATTAATGGAATTGCTAATGGGCAGGTATATAGACCTCCTTGTTTTCATCAACATTTAAATAGGTTATTGTTTATTTATCTCTCTGTTTTCCTTGGCTAGTTAGTTGGTTGGTTGTTTCAGTGTCCAAAGAACCAAACAAAGTGTTCTAAAAAATATATGCTGACTCATGGCGTTCCAGTTGAGCGGTTTGTCTCAAAGAGAGGAGCTGTCTCCAAGATGCTAATCACTGCAGTAATCAAGGCTGGGGACGTTACTGAGAGAGGCTAAATGGATCACATCTGACTCGATTCATTAGCTTGGAACAAATGCAGATGATTGTAACTCAACCTGAGCGTTTTACTTTAGAGCGCCAGTAACATACACCATTAGGATTGTGGTAATTATTTCTGTTTAGAAAGATATTTTAAATAATCAAACGGTTAACTGAGCACCTCAGCACTGACCTCGGAGCCAGGAAAGATGTTATGACATTTTCTTGGATGTTATTTTGACAGTCACAAAATTGTAAAATGCCATTTCCTATTATGAAAATTATCTGGTTAAAGATTATTAAGCCATTTTGACACTGTAGTCTACTTATGTTCATTTTAAATTAATTGAAATGGCATGGACTGCAATGTGGACCAAAATGTCAATTATTAAACTCAAAAATTGCTTGCCTGCAGTTCTTTTTAATTTTCATCTGAACTAAAGTGTCTTTGCAGCATCAGTGATTTTCAATGCAAATACAATGCAAACCAATCACTGAACATCAACTGAAAACAAGGTAAAACATTCAAAAAGATTGTAATCTGAAAATGGGACATCACAACAAACAAGATCAAACAAATTGAATTTGCAGAAAAAAAATGAAAGGACATTAAAATCTTGTCTGAGATAATTGTTTCTCTTGCCCTGTTTTATAAAGATTATTCAATTATTTCAACTTAATTTCTCTCAGATTTTGCCGATGCTTATATTTCGTTTGTTCCTTTATTTTTACTTATTTATTTGTACCTCACTCAAACAATTTGTTTACAATCCAGGCGTGTGGGACATGTCCCACTAATTTTTGCCAATGCTAATTTTCTCCCCATTGCTTCATGAAAACTCACAGTAAGGAACGTGTTTGACAAAAAGGAAGTGTCTTCTATTATTAAGCAGGCGTTTTCAGTTGCCTACAGTATTAATAAGTGGTGATGTGCTGCTGGAGTTAGTTATTTTTAATGTTATGCTGAGTGATCGGAGCAGTTGTTATCGAATGTGGAAAGCAACAGCGGCAATATGTTCTCTTCTGTACTGCTCTCAGAATCAAATCAATCGCTTTGCACGCTATGTGCTCTAGTGAAATCACACAACAAAATGCAAACAAATGCATCCTCAGTGATACCCTTCCACTTGTACAGCAATTTTAGTAGAAATATCACATCAGGGCTGATTAGATGTTGTAAACAATGTTATTAGACCAATGTGACATACACTAGGTTGTTAGAACTAAACAAAATCATCATCAGAGGCAGATGTGGGAATAAAGTCAAACTAAATATTCATGAGCTAAGAATTCATCATTCATCATGAACGGCATGCATGTGAATCTTGCCTTTTTTAGACGAGATGGTCGAGTGTTTACTCTATGTTTAATAAAGGATTAGTTGAAGTGACTTTAATTAATTAATCAATGATCTAGCAATCATCCAGCTGTGATTTAACACCATCCCTCCCTTCCGATTAATTTGGCAGGGAAAGAAAAAGCAGCAACAATGGTCTGCTATATGGTGCATTAATCAAATGGGGCGGTTTTTATTTTTAAAGTCACAGCAGCTCACCTTTTGCTCATTTTCTGAGAATTTGATATGATCATTGGGCCCAAATCAAATTAAATGTGAAAATGTTGTTTGAAGGAGTAGTTCACCCCAAAATGAAAATTTACTAAAAAGATACTCACCCTCAGGCCATCCAAGAAGTAGATTTTGTTCCAAGAGTAGAGTTTGTTTCTTCATTGAAACATATTTGGAGAAATTTAGCAGTGAATGGGTGCCGTCAGAATGAGAGCCCAAACATCTGAATGAATGAATGGATGAATGAATGCATGAAAAAAAAAAAACATTCCATACATAATCCAGATTCCAGTTCATCAGTTAATGTCTTGTGAAGTGAAAAGCTGTTTGTAAGAAACAAGTCCATCAAGAAGTTTGTAACTATTAACCATTGCTTTTGGCAAAAATACAAGATCATAATCCATAATAATACTGTTGCAATTGTTCAGATGAAGAAACAAACTCGTCTCGGATAGCTTGAGGAATATTCAGCAAACTTTTTTTTTTCTTGGGTCAACCATTCATTCATTTGACTTGCCAGTACTGCCGTGCAAAGGCAAAAGACCGTAACTTCGATTTTTGTCTAAAATTAGTTATTGATATTTTTGGGACATTCAAGACATCCTTTATCCTGTGCATAAGTATCTTGAGTCAATTTCGTTGTTTTTCCGAGAAAATAATGGGTCGTCTCAACGGTAACTTTGAAAAGCCCCTTGAAACCAAGGCAGAACACCGTATAACACCAGTTACGGCTCTTTCACTTTGTTTGGAACGCTCAAATTGAGTTACGGCGTTCTGCCTTTGTTTAGCTGCTCGTCAAAATGAAGTTACGGTGCCGGCTTGGAGTTATACAGTGTTCTGCTTTTTTTTTTACTGTCCATTAAAATCTGCCGCATTTTAATTACGGTGTAGACAAACAAATTAGATAGATCACGATGTACCAAACAGCTCCATATAACAAAGCACTGTAAAGACTAGACACCTTGGCAGCAATACGTAATCGTGAATAACCTTTAAATAGTTGTTTCTTTTCTTTTTATAATGCAAATTGTTCACCAGGCTGTCACTTAGTTGGACTCGTGTGGACTCGAATGCCGTAGCTAGCATGATCAATCATACAATCAGTAGCCTACTAACAGTTCGCAATTAAATCCATATCCTACATTTTCTTGTAACCCGATAAATTCAATCCATGGCGATGAACGTCATCGGAGATGTTTAATCCACAAGCATTCTGAGCATTATTCCTGCTTGCTGGCGTTCACATCAATCCACAAGTCATTCTTTTAGTTTAGGCTATTTAATACAAGTCAATATAAAAGCAATTATACTATGTCTAGCATTATTTTACATTAATGAGCATAGCAAATAAATTGGTATCCACGGTATCCACTCACATTGATCACTAGATTTTATACAGGTGTTACTACAACGATTTTCAAAATGGTGATCAGCAACCAAGTATTGATAATGTGGAAGTTACTGCCTTTTGCCTTGGTGTGACTTCTAACGTTTTGCAGACAATGCAAAGGCAGAGTACATTAACTTCAAAATAGGGGTAAAAATCAAGTTTGAGCTCACAATTTTTTAATGTAGATAATTTTCATTACTAAAACATCTAATTGTTAAATTGCCAGTGTCCTACCTATAATTCATTTGGCTGGACAAGTAAAAAACTTTAAAGTAATTTTTCTCAGTTTCACACTCTAGCGAGTTAAGGTATTTTGCCTTAGTAGGGCAGAGTAATCATAATGACCACAATTGTTTAACTTATTTTAGCATTTTTCTTTCCATCATTTATTTATTTCCATTGGAAAAACATGTCTGAGATAGTATGTTGCTTCTTGCTTATTTTGCAACACTCTAAGTACTCATGGTACTAAAAGTTGGTTTTATCTAAAACAGATTAACGTGACTCTGGCAATGTTTTATTATGTTAATTGTTGCATTTGTATCGCCAACGTTTGAAAATGAAATGTCATGTGAGTGGTTGCAAAAGGTTAATGCTCTGTAGCATTTGAAAATAAAGTACCACATATACACTAAACCTAACCGACATACTAACCAAAGCAAAACATGAGACAAAAAAAAATAAAAATCAATCATTTTCATGGCATTTTAACTTGCTTCCAAAAGATTTTGAGCTCTTTTTAAGAGCACTCGCACTCGCAAGTGTAATGCTGTACCAGGTGTGCTACCGAGCAAGTTTACTTCATCAGAAAAGCCATATATATATGGGACATAATATGTGATGCAATAATCAAAAGTGAACCTTTACATTGTAGCAAAAAAAAAAATCAGCTTAAAATAAATGCTGTTCTTTTGAACTTTCATCAACATTTAATAAAAAACATATTAAGCACATTTCAGTGTTCCTCCAGTTCCTTTTGTTATGCAGGCTCATATTCTCTCTCCCTTTACAAAGAACTATACGTGGCCATTGTCAGTTCTCATCGAGTATCCAGCTCCCTGCTGTGCATTGTAAACACATTTCAGCCTGTGATGGTGCGACACAGTGGCCTTGTCCTTGTGTTCTGGATATCTGGCTACATCTCTACATGCTCAGGTTAGTTTATCACTGATGAGGCTTTAGCTGTGTTCCTCCATTCATCATTCCTGGTGAGACAAGCACAAAGAGGACCTTGGCAGTGTGTACTGCATTATCATTTCTTTCCCAGGGGTGGATTAGCCTTCCCTGTCCTTCTCTTTTCCTTGTGGGAGAACGGAATTTCAGCGTAAAGCCAACTCCTGCCACAGTTTGTGCATGTGTCTAATAAAATTGTCAAATCACAGTAAATAATTTTCCTCACCTCTGAATTTTTGTAGCTGCTTGAGACTTTCGAACCACAGAATGTTGTAAAAACACCATAATGAAGAGCGAAATGCTAGAAGTATGCTGAAGTAAAGTTTTCTTTGCTCTGCTCTTAATGCAGCGTCTTAAAAATAGCTACAGAAAGACGTTCCTTTTAATCCAGCAGGTATACACATTTCAAATGTTTTCACAAACACGTGAATGTCACATTTGAACAGGGAATCTGATTAATTAACACAGTCTATAAGAGGCTTTAACAATCCTCCATCTCAAACACAATTAGTCTGGATAAAGCAGTTATTTTTAAAGCAATTTTATTGGGAAAGCCATGGTCACACGACAGTATTGGACAGTAATTGAGAACAACACAAGTTGAATTAAAGAAATGAAACAACTGCTCATCACATGATGTGAGGTGATTGTGCCATGTGTCTTGCTGTGAGGTAATAATGTGAAAATGTGGATTTATGGCTAAGATAACATCGTTACATTTTCCAGAGTATTTATGTCAAAGGGTGGGAGGCAGTGGTCAAGGGTAAGATGAGGTTTAAAAGACTTACCAACATATGGAGTTACAAAAAAATAAAGCTAATAAATCAAAAGTTTACAATATAATATTATTCCAATTACATAATAGGCTCTCTCACTCTTAAAAAAAATCATTTAATATTTATTTTTTCTTATAAATTTCTACATTTTCCCACCGAAGGGACTAGTGAAAGAAGATTATAGATAATGATGTGGGTGGAGTGTAGACTTCTTGACTTCTCGGTGTACACTGTAAACGTTGTTGTTGTCATGTCAAACAGGGCACATCTTTATCTTCTGGCTGCTCTCAAAAATCAACCATTATGCCCTATAGTTCCAAAATTAACACGGGTCAAGTCTTAGCTTTAGCTTTAACAAGTAAATTGGACACCTGGCTGGTACTATTAGAATACATACATTAGTAATACATAGTTTAGTCAAACACTCACTTTTATTTTTTTTTACCAAACATGACATGACTTAATGAAATCACCTAACTTGTACTAAAATAACTACATACACTGAAAAAAAAAAAAATCTAAATCAAAAATAGGATACATTTTCAAAAATTGCTAGTAAATTTCACAAATAATTACAAAGAAATGACATGACATTTTAAAGAGAAAGACTGAAGTAGTATTAGAAAACAAAAACTCATTTGAGAAAAGAGAGATTATGTCTTTATGTGTTAAAATAAAAATGTATGTTTCACATTGTTCGATCTCCTATTTCTTAATACTGGTTTTGTTTTATTTTTTGATTGCCAATTACTTCCTCATCTGAATTTTCGGGAGAAAATGCCTGTGATTAGTGCCAAAAAGAAAATCTTTATAAATTCTCATAATCCTTATAAAGGACTTTCCATACAATAGAGGAAATGATTATACAACTGCTTTAAATGATGCCAAAATGAGAGGCACCTTGTGTTTGATGTGAGACCCCAAGCGGATCTGCTGGGACGGCTGGATCGATGTGCTGCACACACAGCTAACACTTCATGTGTGTAGGACATTGATCATTTTATCTCCCAAGCTTTGGCTTGTTGTTATGCGGTAGCGAAGTAGACCTTACGTCACATTTAATATTCAGAGTTCAACAGCTATTTGACTAATCTTGGGGTCAGTTCTGGCTTTTTGTGTTGCTGTCTGGGTCAGATACATAAAGAGCAAAAGCTGTTTCTAATATAGTACAGAGACAGAGTTTCCTAAAAAATGAACAGATCCTCATGATTTCAAGCTGTAAGTGTTCCTGGAGCCTCTGAAATGCAACTTAGACCTTGTTTTCTTCTACAAACATCACATTATAGAGGAAATGGTGTTTTATATACTTTTCAGACTTTCGTTTAGGGCTGCACATTTAATCAAAATAAGCACCCGTCCACACGGAGATGCGTTTAGCTGTATACGTAAACAATTTGTATCGTATCAGTGTTTCGTCCAGACGGATCCGGTGTTTTGGGAGCCTGAAACTTCAGTTCGTTTTTTTACTCAAAAAGACAAGTATTTTAAAGTTTTTTTTTTCTTTCTTACATTTATTTCAAGATATCTTATAAGTAGTTCCAAATAATTTCTTAACTTTCAGATTTATTCATTGCTGTTAACTACTAGCAATAGCACACATTAACATCACCACTTTCATTTTAAAACAATGAAACAATAAAAAGGAGCAACAATATATGCACTGATTCTTCTTTGACAGAGCAAAGACAAATTTTACGTATTTACTTTTCAGTCATCATGAAATTGAAATTCACCTATTTTCCAAACAAATTGCAAATGAAGAGTTTGGTTCTAAAATGCGATAAATACCTTTTTTTTTTTTTATTGAGTTTCCGCCAAAATCAGTATTGTTTCTGGTCGGTATTGAAAAGTCAATTTTGAATTTTACGCAAAATGCGATATCGGCCGAGTTATAATGTTTTCTCCCTTTCTTTCCAAACCGCGACAAATGCCAGTCTCCCTTCTCTGCAGAATGCGATATATCCGCTCAACCAATCACAGAGCACCATTCCACGCACTGTAGACAGTAATGGCAGCGCTTTGAATACACCCGGCATCCTAGTGTTCCTCATCTATTTTGTGCTTTGTGATCAACAGACAAACTTATGGCTGCACGATGTGATGTGATTGTCACGCGCATCTCGTCAGTAAAGCCGGTTCTGTGATTAATAGTAAATCTCCATCACGTGCTTTCAGATGGAGCGGCATTTAATACACAGAGCCGTAGATCACTGCAATATCGCGTTCATAATCGCAGATGAGTCGCATTCAAATATGAACGCGATATTGTGTAGCTTGTTAGTGTAAGTGTTTTTATTTATGGCATTAATGTTTTTGTTAAGTATAGCACTAGTCAACTAAATGAATGTAACAGGGCAAAGATGAATGCATTTTTGGAAGTTGAATGTAAGGGAAATGTCATTTTGGAATTTTTGTGGTTTAATATGATATTGCTGTTCATGTATGTTCATGATGAAATTTTATTTTATTGTCGTAATTAATTTATAGCATTAACAAGATGACCCGTTGAATTCATTTTGGGAGCGATGACTGATTGAATGTATTTTTAGTCCAGTGCCTGTATATAAGATTAGTATTGATCAAGTTCAGAGTGTAACAGAGGCAGTGGCATTAGAATCCATGTGCAGCTTTATTAGTTCACAAGGCAGGTCATACAGGCATAAATCGTTAACTGGCGTCAGACACAATGAAGGCTGGGCAGAATCGTAAACAGTGTTCGTAATCAGGGTCGAGGCAGGCGGCAGACAAACAATGGCATGAATCAACAAGGCATCAAGCAATAGGTAGGCAGCAAGCAATCGTAAACGGGTAAACAGTCCAGGTAATCAACAGATATTCAACACAGGGAAAACGCTCAGAAATGTCTGCAAGGCAAAACAAAACTTCGCAATGATAGCAGGGAAGGCACAGTTTAAGTAGACCGGGCAATAGGAAACACCTGTGCAGGTGATTAGTCTCTGGCATGGGGAATTTTGGGAATTGGAGTCCAAAGGGATAGCTCAGTACTCCGGTGATGGTTCCCTCTGGTGGTGATCGGAGGGAGCCACAGAGGCTGAATTTGTGACAAGCCTCCTCGCCGTCTATGGTGATGGGAGGGACTCTCTGGTCACCAGCCTCCTCCTGGTCCTCCGCTCCTCTCGGACCACCAGAGGGCTTGAGCAAAGAGACATGAAAAGTGGGTGAGATACGATAATGGGCAGGCAAAGCCAAACGGAATGAAACAGGAGTTATTTGTCTGAGGATTTTGAATGGACCCACGTACCTAGGACTGAGCTTCTTGCAGGGTAACCGGAGACGAAGATCCCGAGTGGACAACCAGACCCACCGACCCGGCTGATAGTTGGGATTGGTGCGCCGATGGCAATTAGCTTGTTCCCTTGTTCGATGGACTGCTCTCTGGAGATGAACATGAGCCTCATTCCAAGTCTCCTCGCTTCGGTGCGCGATTAGGTGGGGTTTCGGCTGGAGGTGGTTCGGTGCCTTGAGCGTCTGTGATCTCAGTCATGATGTCCCATTGTACGGGTGTGAGAATGATGGTAGACGGAATGATGGATTCCTGACTGGGAGACAGTGTGGATGATTCGTAGAGTCGAGATAGAGCATCCGCCTTAGTGTTTTGAGAGCCTGGACGGTAGGTTATTGTGAAGTCGAATCTGGTGAAGAACAGTGACCATCTTGCCTGTCTGTGATTGAGTCTTTTGGCTGATTTCAGATATTCCAGATTACGGTGATCGGTGAGTACAGTAAAGGGGTGTTTGGCTCCCTCGAGCCAGTGACGCCACTCCTCAAAGGCGACCTTCATGGCAAGAAGCTCTCGGTTGCCCACATCGTAGTTCTGCTCGGTGGGATTGAGTTTGTGGGAATAAAAGGCGCAGGGATATAACTTAGGCGGGTTACCATGTCGTTGAGAGAGAACTGCCCCAATGCCCGTGCTGGATGCGTCCACCTCCACAATGAACTCTCGTTCTGGGTCGGGATGGTACAAGATGGGTGCGGTTGTAAATCTCTCCTTGAGGGTCTGGAAGGCTGAACGGGCTGCTGAGGACCATTCGAGGCGCTGACTACCCTTCTTAATCATAGAAGTCATGGGAGCTGCAACTGTGCTGAAGTTACGAATGAATTTCCAATAGAAGTTGGCAAATCCTAGAAAGCGTTGTAGTTCCTTTAAGGTGGCAGGTAGAGACCAGTTGACGCCGGCTCCTACCTTCTGGTCCTCCATGGCTACCCCTCCTGAACTGATTACGTATACGAGGAATGATACTGTCTCCTGATGAAACTCACACTTCTCGGCTTTGGCATATAGCTGTTGGCTGATGAGACGTTGTAAGACCGCCCGGACATGCTTGACATGACCCTCGTACGAATCTGAGTAAATTAGCATGTCGTCAATGTAAACAATAACCCATCGATTTAACACATCATTGATGAAGGCCTGGAACACTGAGGGACTGTTGGCAAGCCCGAATGGCATAACAAAATACTCGTAGTGCCCAGTTGTGGTAGAGAACGCAGTCTTCCATTCATCACCCTCACGGATGCGAATGAGGTTGTAAGCACTGCGCAGATCCAGCTTGGTGAAATATCTTGCCTTTCGGAGCTGTTCCAGAGCTGCAGGGACTAGGGGCAAGGGGTAGGCTTCGGGTGCTTGCAGACGAAGGGCTTGCAAGGTCTTTCCATCTCCTCCGTTAGCGATGTAAGTCGGTTTAATTGTTGCTGGTGTGTGGCCAGAACTGATGCTTGAGCAGATACCTCTGTGGTGAAGTGATAGAACGCTGCTGGATCAATTTCAGGCGAAGTCTTCTGTAACAAAGAGGCAGTGGCGTTAGAATCCATGTGCAGCTTTATTAGTTCACAAGGCATACAGGCATAGATCGGTAACTGGTGTTAGACACAACGAAGGCTGGGCAGAATCGTAAACAGTGTTCGTGATCAGGGTCGAGGCAGGCGGCAGACAAACAACTGCATGAATCAACAAGGCAGGCAGGGTCAGAATAGGTAGGCAGCAAGCAATTGTAAACGGGTAAACAGTCCAGGTAATCAACAGATATTCAACACAGGGAAACCGCTCAGAAATGTCTGCAAGGCAAAACAAGACTTCGCAATGAGAGCAGGGAAGGCACAGTTTAAATAGACCGGGCAATAGGAAACACCTGTGCAGGTGATTAGTCTCTGGCATGGGGCATTGTGGGAATTGGAGTCCGAAGGGATAGCTCAGTACTCCGGTGATGGTTCCCTCTGGTGGTGATCGGAGGGAGCCACAGAGGCTGAATTTGTGACACAGAGGCTGTCATATGTGGATCAACTTACTATGTTGTGTATTTTCAACAGTTTCAATATGAAAAATTAATTTTATATTGATTCAATGGATTTATTGAATTTTGAAAAAAAAAATGTGTCATGGATTTATTGCATTTTGGGAAAAAAATAATAAAATTTTATAATAAATCTTTGAAAATCAAAATCTGGATTTGAATTTTTAATGTTATTATAACCTAAAGATGCTATGTGAAAGTTTGAAAAAGAAAATAGTGGTTTTCATCTTGCCACTTTCTTGGTGAAGAAAACACATGTTTACTCAAATTAATCAAAATGGATTTATAGCGTTTTGGAACCAAACTCTTCAAATATTGATCTTACTAAGAACAAGTAATCCCTGCATATGTTCAATATATAAAAAAAAGAGCTTGTAACTTGTAGCTTGTGAGCTTGTAAAAAGCTTGTAAACTTCACCTCTTTCATACAATCGACTAAAAGCACCCATTCAGCCGCCATCCAATCAACAACTGGCGAATACAACCAAGTCCCTGTCCTTCTTTTTTCAATAATCTGTTTCAGTGGGATATGTATCACAATTATTGTAATAATTATTATACTCCTTTTCTACTTGTTACATAGTAAATTTATTAAATCTTACTTAATCTCAACCTAAACCCATTCTCAACCAACAATAGAAACATCGCAAAACACCACTGTAACAGAACATTAAACACAACTCACCCAATTTTTCACCTTACTCAACCTGTGTGCCTTATTTTCTGTTGCTTTTGTCATTGTAGTTGTTTTACAGCCCCTTTAAAAATGTAACAGACAAGTAGACATGTCCGTCAAACATTATGAGCACTCCAAATGTCAACATCCACCACTGAAGGCTCTTGGTTAGTTTCAGCAAAGGGCCTTTTAACAAAAATCTAAGAAAACATGAGGCCCTCCGGGATCTTAAAATTGCCCTTTGATTCTGTGTTACATTCTCTTTTCTCATTGAAAGCTAGTTTCTGCAAAAGCATGCCATTACTCTTTCACTGTAGCTGTTAGGATAAAATACCATAGTCCTTTCATGAAAAGACAATCTCCTGAACCATTCCCATATTTGGAAAATAGATTACATATACTTTAAAGAAAGGACATGAGGTACTACTGAACACAGAGAGAAGTAGTAAACAGTTTTTTAGACATTCAAAACATAAACACTTTATACAGTATAAAAACTAACAGAACAGAGAAACAACAACATATATATTACAGACTTATGGATTTTGTTCTGACTTTTCTCACAAGTTTGGGTTTTTCATCTTTGATCATATGATCCTAAGACAACTTTGAATGTTCCTCATTGGTTTTGTGTAAATAAACTATTAATTGCGTTCCCAACATGATGAATTTATTACAATGACAGCATAATCAAAATCAAAGCAATTCTAGGCATGCAATGGCTGACCGACCGAATAAATAAATAAATAAATAAATAATAGGAAAAACATTACATTAAAACTGAGCCTTGTAGATATGTGTGGATAAGGTTTAAGAAAAAAAGTACACAACAATAACCAATAACACAATCTGATTTAATTTTAATACTTAGAAAAAAATAAACAGTTTATCAAATAATCAGCTGCCTTTGTCATTTTGAAATGATACACAGTGTAATTTTCAGTTAACCCAACATGACAGGCTTGTACTCAATCAAATGGAGCATATAAGCCTGTAACTAGTCATACATTAGTCATTTATTCAGACTGAAATGCTCCACTGAATTTCACTCATAACTAACTAATGATTGCCAGGAAACATTATAATAACTGGATTGCAAGATTGACTTTGTAAATGAGTCAGCAATTAGCATCAGCAGCAGTCACAGGTGCCCCTCAGGCAGCTTTTGTAAACTCCTATAATGATACTAGTAAAGTTTACACAACTCAACAGGATTGCAATCATGAGTGTATTCAGCAATGAGCAGATACTGTATGCTTGATTTCACATTCACATAATAATACAATACTAGTGGCCATACCAATGTTACTGGACATACTACTGGCCACATCCAAGCACAAAGAAACATCCTAACATTTCAACAGAGCATTTGTAATATATATGCGCGCAGACACACACACACACACACACACTCCCCATGTTAGAAATATTTCCAGTAACAGAATGAATATTAGAATGAATGTCCAGTAAATAGAAAACATTTATAGAGTTACATTTTAATAATAATTCAACAGTATTACTGTTTACTGTATTTTTGATCACATAAAAATCTTCCTGACTCCAAATATATACAGTACATACATACATAATTACAGTGGTGGCCAAAATTATTAGAACACTAGTATTTTCACCAGCTAAAAATGGTTTTAAGTTAATTATTTCTATCTTTTGCTGTAGTGTGTCAGTAGGAAATATGAGTTTACATTTCCAAACATTAATTTTGCCATTAGGTGTATAATCCAGTGAGATTTTTGTTTGCACAAGGAGTCTGACAACAGCCAGTGCTCCACACAGAGATCTGATTTCATTATCCAGTCTGTCTCGAATGACATGAAGAAACAGAACAAACGTCTCAGGTTACTTATGTAACCATGGTTCCCTGAGTAGGGAACGAGACACTGAGTCCTCTAGGGGTCGCTATGAGGGGAACGCCTCGTCGTGACCCGTGTCTGAAGCATACATTGAAAAAAACACCAACTCGTTGGCCGGCGACAGCCATGACGTCACTACCGGTGCGACTATAGTATAAATAGGCGCCGGGAGCACACATCATTCACTTCTTCATCTGAAGCTTGCGTCCGCAGCATAGCAAGAAACCTAGAGGACGCAGTGTCTCGTTCCCTACTCAGGGAACCATGGTTACATAAGTAACCTGAGACGTTCCCTTTCATGGGAACTTCGAACTGCATCCTCTAGGGGTCGCTATGGGGAACGGTATACCCACGCCACAATGCTGAGGGGAGTGCATGCCAGAACCATGGCGAGCACTAAGTACCAACTCTACCATATTGCTATGGGAGTTGCCCCTGGGACGTTAGACGGCTGTCAGTGACGTTATTCCCTACGGCCAAAGGCCTAGGCTACATACCCCAAAATACTTACCTGTTAGGGCCAGACTCCTGGGCCCGGCAGATGTAGACAAGAATGACTCCTTCCTAAGCGATTGAGGTGTTCGGTTGTTGGATGCAATAATGAACATGGCAGTCGTCATTTACTCCCGACATCTGAAACCGCTGAAGATGCAGTGGATTACATTGTTTCTGAAGGGAATGCACTCCCGATCTACATAAATGTGTCTATGTTCACGCGAATCATTCATGATTCAACCTCATCTACAGAAGAAGTGAGTATAATGTTTTGTAATGAATCTTTGCAAATCACCTTTCCTAATAATGTGCTAATTAGCAAGTTTCACGATGAATGCGGCTAAAGTAAACAGTCTCTCTGAGAGCAGCTCGGAAGAGAGGGGAGGGGTCAGCAGAGCTCATTAACATTTAAAAGAAAATGCTACAAAAACGGCTTGATCTGAAAAGAACTGTTTTTGACAGGTTAAAAAAGGTGTTTTTTACACTACCACTGAGCAATTTTAACCAAACTATGTTACAGACTTTTCATTAAGACCCTAAAGAATCATATCAACTTGTGGAAAATGGGCATCCTATGACCCCTTTAAAAGAAATCACTCTTCAAAAACTACAACGAATGACTTGTTTGGACTACAACGCATATTTTCCGGGATTTGTGATATCACAAATAGCGACGAATGGGACGAGACCTGGTTGAGCTGCACTAGAGAAGGCAACGAGTGTTATCACTATGTCGGAGACACGCTAGCTTTCCCAAGCCAGACAAACTTAGAGTGGTTACAATCATCCGGGTTTAAATCGCGCTCAAAATGATTTGATTTTGACGCAATATTTACACTGAAGCTCACAGGCGGCTATGGTAAGGGGCATGTCATTTCCCGACCAGGCGCCGAGTGTTGCCAATCACAACACACACTGGCCCAGCTAACCAATCACAGTACATTTCGTATTTCAGAAGGCGGGCCTTCATTTGATATATATTCGAGCCGTTCATGCCAGACTGGGGAGAGAGCTGTTGTAATAATGTAAAATATGTGAAAAAGAATGTGTTTTTCGAAGAACCTAGTATAAGAGCCTGTTCTAGTACAGTTGTTTTGTTTCCCCAAAACAAAATCAAGACTTTGTAAAAGAGTATAATAGGACCCCTTTAAAACTTTCATGCATACTTCAAAAAGACAATAAAGATATTTGCATAAAACTTGACACATTTCTGTCCCCCCATTGAAAGTCCATTTCACACTTTGATGGTCCAGTTAGTCAGTCAGTCAGTCAAAGGAAGGAAGGAAGACATTGTAAAATAAACCCAGATTAATTATTTTGAGCTATATCTTATATATCTTACAATATATTTTCACTGAAATAAGTGTGAGCTCAAGGATTTGTAGTTTGTAATGTGCATGTTAAAGCATGCCATTTCAATTGGTTCATTTTTTTAATTTTTTTATTCAGTTAAATAAGATTCTTGCACTTTAAACAAGATGTATTTCTCTGAGCCCCCCAAAACTGACATTTACAATTACAATTTACAACATTTACAATGTAAAATTACTACACAATTAATGAACATTATTGCAGCCAAATATTGTTAATATAATGAAGAAATATATTCAGACTAGGACTGTATTTGTATGTGAATATGACAGATATAAATATCTACAAAACATGAAAAAAAAGAAACACCTAAAAAAAAGAAAAAAAAGAAACATCTTACAGTTTATACACACATACTCTCCCGAGAGAGCCCGTACAGCTTTTCTCAAAGCCAGCTAACTAAAGCAGCCATCAGCTTTTTATCAAATCCAGTCAGAGTGATGGAAGGATGCCAAGCACATCCACACAGACAGTATGTTAAAGAAGGGACTTGCAATTTACCGCTGCCATCCTCATGCATAACAAATAAGCAATACATTCGGAGATCTGTGAGAGTGAGTTCAGTGGAAGCAAGATGCATTCTCAGACAAACAGATGTTTTATAAAAATATTTTTCTTTAAAGACCGTCTGTCTCTGAAGTAACTGCTTCTCCTTGCCAATAGATGCAAATAAAGTCATTTTTGAAAAAAATTATTGCAATCAAGATTTGCTTCTCAAGCAATAGAAAGATACATTTAAAACCTCTTTTGCTCAAACGGTTTGATGTTTATCTTTCTACACCTTTTGCCATAGCAGTAGCATGTTTATTCTGCATATACACTGAACAAAATTATAAACGCAACACTTTTTTTTTTTGCCCCCATTTTTCATGAGCTGAACTCAAAGATCTAAGACTTTTTCCATGTACACAAAAGGCCTATTTCTCTCAAATATTGTTCACAAATCTGTCTAAATCTGTGTTAGTGAGCACTTCTCCTTTGCCGAGATAATCCATCCACCTCACAGGTGTGGCATATCAAGATGCTGATTAGACAGCATGATTATTGCACAGGTGTGCCTTAGGCTGGCCACAATAAAAGGCCACTCTAAAATGTGCAGTTTTACTGTATTGGGGGGTCCGGGGGCGTCCGAAAACCAGTCAGTATCTGGTGTGACCACCATTTGCCTCACGCAGTGCAACACATCTCCTTCGCATAGAGTTGATCAGGTTGTTGATTGTGGCCTGTGGAATGTTGGTCCACTCCTCTTCAATGGCTGTGCGAAGTTGCTGGATATTGGCAGGAACTGTAATACGCTGTCGTATACGCCGATCCAAAGCATCCCAAACATACTTAATGTATGTGGGTGACATGTCCGGTGAGTATGCTGGCCATGCAAGAACTGGGATGTTTTCAGCTTCCAGGAATTGTGTACAGATCCTTGCAACATGG
>NW_015552564.1:777364-780806 GCF_001515605.1 Sinocyclocheilus anshuiensis
GAAGACATACATTTCTCTTCTCTCTCTCTCTCTCTCTCTCTCTCTCTCTCTCTCTCTCTCTCTCACTCTCTTCAAAAATGAAATGTCTATTTCTGGTTCAACCAATGTCGTGATCTTAGGTTCAATTAGTATTTATAATCTAAGAACAGTCCTATTTTCCACGTGTTTTGTTCTGCTGATGCTTTGGCTTTGTTATTGATGCTGTGTGTATAAGAATATAAGATTGAATGACTGTGTGAATTGCTCTGAAAAATACAGGTTCATTTACTAGGACTGAGGTGTTCACAGTTTTCCCCTGCTTCACCTCAGGTTCAGGTGCATTTACTGCGCTATTACAGGACAATGCTAATAGCTTGGAGGACATGTCAGATGTCTTACTTGTACAGGCATCATGGCATTATCTAAAAGAAAAAAAAGCTATATTGTCCGTATTCATGATTTCCATTTAAAATATTACAACAAGATACATTTATTTGAGAAGCAATGTGTAGCTGTATAAGACAACTGTATATGACATTAAAAACGTAGGCAAAAAGTGTGTTTTTTCTCTCTCGCATAAATGGATTCAAGAACCCATATACTATTATTATTATTATTATCATCAGTATTATTATTCGTATTATTATTATTGAAATACATACAATATTTAGTAATTAAAATTATTTAGTGATTAAAATACTTTAACAATTACAAATATTTAATTTATCATTATTATCTCTGCAACCACTAGCACACTTCACAACGTAACCACTATTTTGGAAGAAAACAAAGGATACTGATAATTTGTTTGCCAGTTACGTTTACGGACATTTCCTTTAACCCTCAGGGTACGTTTATGTGACTACGATTGTACTAAAAGTGGAAAAGTTTTTCCAATGTGTTTTTGAAAAGTTTTATGTACATGCGACAACACTGTCAAAGCAATCCCCATTCACACGAATCCGCAAAAATGACTAAAAACGCTGTATTATGCATGCCAGGCCAGTAGTTGGTGATGCCACTTTTTAAAGAAACACTACGTGCCTACACACATATCGCTTCTTGTGCGCATGACGTCACTGTTTTTAAAAAATTGCATTCATAGTTTACATGGAGACGCTAACCATATCGGTATCTTTTTCAAAAACTTATTTTCAAAAGTTTGTTTTCAGGCCCCCAAAACACAGTTATTGTGTAAATGAATGTCCAAACACAAAAACGTTTTTAATTTTTAGTTAAAAACTTTGTTGTGGAAATGCCCCCTAAAACACAATGCAATGCATGAAAAATCTATATAGAAAATCAGTACAGAGGGCCTTATTTTCACTGACTTATCTTGGAGTATAGAAGGATTCTAACAATACAGCATTCATTTTTAGTAAAGTAGAGTAGAGTAGAGTAGAGTTTAGTAAGGTAGTAAAGTAACATTTTCTGAATAAACTTTTCAGTCAAATCTAGCCCACATAATCCCATATGGCACACCATCATGACCCTTAATTACAGGCATCCTCCTATATCTGATGATTTATAACAGACAGATTTAATGACTTATGTGACACTGTTTTATTCAAGTCAGCTAGGACATAGAGACAGAATTATTTTAGATGTCAACGTGAAATTATTTGTGGCTATTCTTAACTAAACGTTGTTAGGTTCTGACATCTACAGCAAATGTATTAGAAATATGCTTTTAAATGTGTAACTTTCAAAAAAAAAAAAAATTCAAGAACCAGATTATTTACTTTGACAGTTGCTTTCCAATATGGTTTGTTAATCTTGCCATCTAACGTGATGTGTGTGTGTAGGCATGTATATGTTTGTGTGTGTGAGTGGAAAGGCAGCTAAACATCTGCACCAGCATTTTTTGAACAAATTTAAAGAGAATGAAACACAGCCTCAGGTACAATTTGTTTCTCCCATGCAGCGAACCCCTGATCAACCTCTGTCTGCATCTCAGGCTGTTTGTAAATCTAACTCCCCAGTTGTAGATCTGCCAGGAGACAGCGTCCATGAATTTACATGAGCACATTTGCATCTATGCAGTAGTAAATCTTACAAAGATATATTTCTGCAGCAATAAATCCATTAATAATCTGGACTACTGACAGCAACAAAACCTTTAGATTCTAAACATTATTTATCACTGCTTGCATTTTCAGGGGTATGTTCTATGGCTCCCCATGTCTATAATCAGAATCTGCATACTCAAACTAAATAAGCTTTCCAGATTTAAACCAAAGTGACAGTATGTTAATTAAACATATGGGACACTTTCCACAAACAGGGTTCTGGACTCAGAAGGGTATAATAATAATAATAATAATAATAATAATAATAATAATAATAATAATAATAATAATAATAATAATAATAATAATAATAATAATAATAATAATAATAATAATAATAATAATAATAATAATAATAATAATAATAATAATAATAATAATAATAATAATAATAAGAAGAAGAAGAAGAAGACTTTAAAGAGCTTGAGTATTTATGACTTAATTGGAGCGCAAGCTTATATTAAACAGAATGTTACTGTACGATGGAGTGGATGCTAATATATGTAGCATCTGGACCAATCAGACCATTGGCCAAGACCTAATACGATTCTAGGCACTTGGTCGTATCCCCTTAAAGGAATCCACGAACATGCCTCTGATTCGATGGCAACCAATGCTGATATCACTGGTTGAATTTCCCAAAGGAATGTGGGTAGAGAAACTCACTACATTTTCCATAGGAAAGACACAATGCACAGTAAAAATGGACTCTTCTCGAATTAATTCATAGGAAAACCTTTCTGTGAATGAACACACATCTCCTCAGGACATTGTGTTGTAGAGTGTATATTATATGTTGGTACATAGGCAATATATTAAGTGTTTTGAGAATCTTTAGTAATTTCTGAGTTTAGTGGATATAGCTTGAAAGCTCTAGTATTTAGCTAGAACATACTCAAGGCAACAAAATTATGCCACTGGTGTATGATTTGAATTGCTGGATGCAATAAAAAAAAGTATACGCAGGCATTTGATATGTAAATAACTAGCTACATTATGCAATGTTTATCAAACATCCAATATTCTCATGGGCTTTGTTGGTTTGAAAAGCATGGCTTGGCTGTCATTGTTTCAACATATGCTGAACTACTCTTAAAGGGGTGGTTCATTGCGATTTCACTTTTTTAACGTTAGTTAGTGTGTAATGTTACTGTTTGAGCATAAACAATATCTGCAAAGGTTTCAAAATCAATGTTCTAAAGCAGCGGTACTTAATACTGTTCCACACGCCCCCCTGCTCTGCACACACTCTGCATTTCTCTTTCTCTCTCTCTCTCTCATTCAGCTCAGCTCCAAAAATTAACTGTTACAATTATTCACTTATTTTCACATAGCTATGAGAAGCGTTAAACATGGACGCGCGTGCAGTTGCCATACTGTATTAAAGCTTTAAT
>NW_015552564.1:781174-782073 GCF_001515605.1 Sinocyclocheilus anshuiensis
GGGCTTGCACAGGTTCTGCATGATCCTCTTCAATAATATCCTCTGCTTCTCAATCGGGCTCAAACTGATAAGTGATATTAACGATGCCTTGTTTACAATACAACTGGAGCACATGCCACTGAGCTGAGGGGCGGGACGTTTAGATGAGCACTAGAGTGCGTTTAGCCAGTCACAACACACTGGGCTAGCTAACCAATCAGAGCCCATCGCCTATTACGAGACACTGCGTCCTCTAGGGGTCGCTATGTGGAACACCTTCAGTTTGACCGGTGTCTGAAGCATATATCTAAAAACGACAATAACATTGGCCGGCGACAGCCTATGACGTCACTACCGATGCAACTATAGTATAAATAGGCACCGGGAGAACAAGTCATCCGCTTCTTCGTCTGAAGCTTGCGTCCGAAGCATGGCAGGAAACCTAGAGGCCGCAGTGTCTCGTTCCCTACTCAGGGAACCATGCTTACATACATAACCTGAGATGTTCCCTTTCAAGGGAATTTCTAACTGCGTCCTCTAGGGGTTGCTATGGGGAATGGTATACCCACGCCACCATGCTGAACATACCCCAAAAAAACTTTCTGGGCCCGGGGTAGAGCTCAAGGTTTGGACTCAGAAATAGATTCCTTTAAGGGGATACGACCAAGTGCCTAGAATCGTATTAGGTCTTGGCCTGTCACCCAGAGGGCTACCGCTTGCTCTGCATGAGCTTGCTGAAGGAACTGTCTTAACAGACCCCTAGTAGCAACACCCTGTTAAAGTAGGTATCCTGAAGATACATAGGTGGAGTGGTGCCCAAGGTGTAACCGGGGCCTAACCGACTCAAGAAAGGGCACGAAGCCGCCGTGCGTAGCCCCTGCCATACAGGATTTTAGAAAGAACGCAAAAAGCTTAATGCG
>NW_015552564.1:786016-792949 GCF_001515605.1 Sinocyclocheilus anshuiensis
GGGTATACCACCTGCTGCCAAGAATCATACGTCTTGGCCTGTCACCCAGAGGGCTACCGCTTGCTCTGCATGAGCTTGCTGAAGGAACTGTCTTAACAGACCCCTAGTAGCAACACCCTGTTAAAGTAGGTATCCTGAAGATACATAGGTGGAGTGGTGCCCAAGGTGTAACCGGGGCCTAACCGACTCAAGAAAGGGCACGAAGCCGCCGTGCGTAGCCCCTGCCATACAGGATTTTAGAAAGAACGCAAAAAGCTTAATGTGCGAACTTACAACAGTGTGGATTTTAGAAAGTGCACAGGGATTCCCCTCCCTTGAAAGGGAACCACTGAACCACCCCTTTAAAACAAAATGGGGGTTTAATTGGTACACTTCAGCTTTCTCTGCCTGGGCAGAAGACATCCAAACATAACAGATTCCATTAACCAGCATCAGAGTCTCTAATGCAGGTGGATGAATTCTCAATGAAGATAAAAATAAGTAGTCTTTTAAGAGATGCTTTTATCAGAAGAGACATACAGCACACTTATTACCGAGGTAATCTCCTGGGTTAAGCTGAGGTTAAGTGTCTTGCTTAAGGGCACAATGGCAATTGCTCATAGCTTAGTCTTGTTTGGCCTCAAATAAGCAATGTTCCGGTTACCAGCCCTGAACTTTAGCTGGCCTGCAACACTAATGGCCTGCACAAACACAACGGGATAACATTTCAGCTATTTTTTTGCCCATGTGCATATAACTACATTTATTTATGATTGACTAGTAAGTGAATAAGTTGGTTGCCTAAATGAGTACTTCACTCGTCAGTCTTAAATGGATAGTTCACTGAAAATTCTGTCATCATTCATTCTTTTTTTTCCTGTGCAAAGATAAACTCTTTTTTTTTTTTACGATATATTTCTAGAGTGTAGGCTATTTCTAGATAAACTACTCAACCTCACTAATCAAACAAGTCAACCTCACTAAACGCCATTGAGACTCATCCCTAGTTTATTTCATCCTATTGCTAAAGTGAAGGAGTGAAAGGAAAATCTAATTCTAAAAGTCACAGGAAGTCCACAGTTAAATTTTAACAAAGTTTACCACTGACATGATGAGATCACTGAGCAGGACAAGAAAACAAACTTCAGGAAGATTTATAGCTTGGCCATTGTCTGGTTTGTATAATATATGCTGCTCATATACAAACGATTCAAAATGATTCAAAGTAAAGTGGAATGATTTGTGGCAAACATGCTAAACCCAGCTAAATAGCTGCAATAATCCTCATAGATCATTTGGAGAACAAACTGCCTGTAATATAATGGATGACACCTTATTTCTGAGGGCCCGTGGGAAATTATGTTCACTCTGTGTGTCTCCTGATGGGACAGAGGAGCATATGGCGAGATGGAATACAAAGGCTCCAAGTTGACAAGAGATTTCTTAAGAGCCAGCTGGAAGAAACATCGTTTACATGTCATTACAAAACCTGTGAAGTGAGACCATAATCAAGGAATCTTTCCACATGTGCTTACTGAGATAGAAGTGCTGGCAAAGCCGCTAATATAAACAGGGGAAAAGAAAGTTATCTCTGCCAGGCAGTACACACACATGGACACATTTACCAGCATTCCTGTCATCCTAAAGCACAGGGTAATCTCAGTTTGTGCATAGGCACATACACCTGGTACATTCACAGGTAATTGCGATTACCTGTAAGCTGGAATCATGCAAAATCTCGCATTCCTTAAGTCTGCAAAGTTATTGGATTGCTTTCATCTCTCTCAGTATGTGAATCCGCCTCATAAGTGGAATGATGCTTGAAGTACGTTTGCATTATAATTACTGTTATGATCATTATAGCATTTTAATTAAAATATGTGGTATATTTTAATCAGTGGTTTACAGAAAATGAATGATTTTAGTTTTTAGGCAATATTTTTTTTTTGTGTGACAATGTCTATATCATTATGCACATGATGCTGTCATTATAAACATCCAAACAAAGAAGGGAAACAAAAGGTTTATTAAATAAACAAATATAAAAAAGAAACAGATAGATAGATGATAGATAGATAGATAGATAGATAGATAGATAGATAGATAGATAGATCTGAGTACATCGAGTTCCAACAAAAATGAAAGTTCTATCATTAATTACTTGTCCTCATGTCGTTCCAAACCTTCGTTCATCTTCGGAATTAAGATATTTTTTATGAAATCTGAGAGTTTTCTGACCTATAGACAGCAAGTGAACTACCACATTCAAGGCCCAGAAAGTTAGTAAGGACATCGCTAAAATAGTCTATGTGACATCAGTGGTTCAACCTTAATTTTTTTATGAACGGAAGAAAATAAATTGTTGAATGAAGTCGTTATTTTTTGTTTTCTTTGCACACAAAAAAGTATTCTTGAAACTTCATAAAATGAAGGTTAAACCACTGATGTCACATGGACTACTTTAACGATGTTCTTACTACGTTTCTGGGTCTTGAACATGTCAGTTTCATTGCTGTCTATGCAGGGTCAGAAAGCTCTCGGATTTCATAAAAATGTTTTTTAATTTTTTTCCAAAGATGAACGAAAGTCTGAATTATTAATGACAGAATTTTCATTTTTGGTTTAACTGTCCATTTAAAAACTGCTTCATCTTATTAACTACAAGCTACTTATCAACTAACAAACCCTACGGAGAAGAAACCTGCTGAGAAAGCTACAGACTTATGGAAGCCCCCTTCTGCCACCGAATAAAAAATTAAAAAGGTTATTGCGACTTTTTACCTAATGATTCAGACATTTTTCTCACAATTGTGAATTTACGTCTCACAATTCTCACTTTTTTGCTCAGAATTGCATGACATCAACTCGCAATTACGATATATAAAGTCAGAATTGTCAGATATAAACTTGCAGTTGCAAGTTATAAAGTCCAATTCTGAGAAAAAAACAAGACTGACAATTTTCTTACAATTGCGAGTTTGTCTCACAATTATAAACTAGCAATTGTGTGTTATAAAGTCAGAATTGTGAGATACAAACTCACAATTCTGAGAAAAAAAATAAAAAAATTTGAAACATGCCTTCACCTCTGACTTGCATGAAGTTTTGAATGTCTCCACTTTTTGATGTTTTCAACATAAGTTCCATTTCTCCATCAATCCCACAAATCCCAGTGCGAGCCTGTCACTCAGCTTCCATAGAGAATGCATTAAAAATGGCTGCTCAGTTCCGTGCCGGTGAATATGTACGGTAAGCATTTTATTGGGAGTGATCTGTTATCATAAAAGAGATGTCACATGCCGTGTTGTGCCTCAGAGTGCTTCACATGTCTGATTCATAAAGACATCAAATAAAGTTTATAATTGCCAAGGAAAGGGAACAGTACAGGTAAGCAGGAAAAATGAATGTCAGTGAAAATCATCTTTAGCGTTTTATCATCGCTCCACCGAGCAGCACTTTAATAGCACACCTCCATCAGACACAAATCTTGCAGACTAACACACTTCTCAGATATAATTCTATCGGATACTTTTCTATCACACTTCCCTCCTTCCAGCAGATATAGAGCTGATTAGGTCTGATTCCCAGACAGAAAATTGGTGCAGGAATGCTATAAGACCCCATAATTCAGGCTGATCGCATTTTCCAGTGGAGATGCTGACACCATGTTTTGTGCCTTTCTTTATTCTGTTTTGCTCTTCTTTATCCCCATATTATACACTTTAAGCCTTTACCAATCTATTTTTTTCTTGCCCTTTCTTGTGTCTGTTGCCCCTGCCTTTTAGTCTTGCTCTGTACTTCTCTGTGGGCATGAACTTTCCCACTCAGAAAAACAAATTCTTAATTACAATGCGTGGCATAAACTAATGGTGTCTGACGCAACTGTCTCACTCATGTTCCTGCTAGACCGATACGTAACTGAGCTGTAATTATCCTCCTCCTTTTGAATGCTAAACACGATTTAGTACTTTTTTTTATTGCAGTACTTATTGCAGACCTAAATTACTGAATTTACAAAAAAATTACTGAAACGTAATTCTTTCTTTATTGGCATCTATGGCTCCATGAAGAACCTTTAAGAGAATTTCCATTGCATTTTTTAAGAACCTTTTTTTTTTTTGTATGAACTGTATCGTATAATATTTATGTGAATATAATCATTATCACGTGCACTTGGCTTTATGTACACATGTAGCCTAATCACAGCAATGCTTCGTTACAATTTAACAAACAAATAAATGATCCAAAAACCAAAAACTTGCCACGTATTTGGGATCCGAAATTGCTAGTTCAAAAGATGTCAAAATGTCTGTTATGAACTCAAAATATTTTTGAACTGACAAGGACTTTTATGTTACTAGAGTAACAAGGAGACAACATGATTATATGATATTCATTTCACACAACAGTTCACTAAGCAATAAGTTCATACTAAGCAGTTTACTGTAACGCCCCTGTGGACTGTTTGTTGTGGTTTCTTCCCTTTGTGTTGGTTTCGGCGTTAGAGGACGCCGTCCTGAATCAGCTGTTCTGGCTCGGGGCCAACTACCATCGCCCCGTGGACCTCCCAGACACCACTGGACTAAGTTGGAGGGAAGGTGTCTTCCGGTGTCTGGGGAGTGTCCGGTCCCGAGCCAGAACCAGTCCGCCGCCGTCCGCGGCTCACTCAAGCCCGAAGGACGTTACTGTGGCAAGCCCGAAGGACGTTACTGTGGCAAGTCCTTCGGACATTACTGTGGCAAGCCCGAAGGACGTTAATGTGGCAAGCCCGAAGGACGTTAATGTGGCAAGCCCGAAGGACGGTGGCAAGCCCGAAGGACGTTAATGTGGCAAGCCCGAAGGACGTTACTGTGGCAAGTCCTTCGGACGTTACTGTGGCAAGTCCTTCGGACGTTACTGTGGCAAGCCCGAAGGACGTTACTGTGGCAAGCCCGAAGGACGTTACTGTGGCAAGCCCGAAGGACGTTACTGTGGCAAGCCCGAAGGACGTTACTGTGGCAAGCCCGAAGGACGTTACTGTGGCAAGCCCGAAGGACGTTACTGTGGCAAGCCCGAAGGACGTTACTGTGGCAAGCCCGAAGGACGTTACTGTGGCAAGCCCGAAGGACGTTACTGTGGCAAGCCCGAAGGACGTTACTGTGGCAAGCCCGAAGGACGTCAGCTCCTCGAAAGCGCTTTGCTGTGCCTGCTCCTCCAGAATACCCTCCAGTGCCAGCACCACGTAAGCACTACCCTGTTCCCAAGTTAAGCCCACGGAGGACTCTTGATCCCCAGTTCAGCCCAGGAAGGGCTCATGATTCTGAGTTCAGCCCAGGAAGGGCTCCTTATCCCCAGTTCAGCTCGTCCTGCCTGCCTCCACACACCCTTTTCCGTGACAGTTTACATTTTAGACAAAATATTGCCACTTTGACAGTTTTTGCTCTGCCAATTAAACTATTTCCAAACAAAGCAGAACAGGTGAAACATGGAGCTTCAAACAGTGGTTTTGTTTGTTGAGTAAATGATTCAATAAGTCATTCACAAACATTTGCTGAATTCGGAACTGCATACTATCATACTATTCTTACAATTTTTTTTTTAAATAACAAGAACTGTATGTGAATTATGTCACGTCTTTATGTGTATGCCACCAAAATAGTATGTGGTTCCTTACTGAGCAAGTAATTTGTCCCTGTTCCTGAAAAAAATAATCAGCATTAAATGAATCGGTTTATTGAATAATTCAAATGATTCACTCATATAGATCATTTCTGTCACCACCTACTGGCCTACCTGAAACGATGATCCTGAGAAAAAAAAATATTAATTACTTAACTCTGATGAATAAGTTTCTCCCCATAAGTTTACCGCAAAATAAATAAATAAATAAATAAATACAGCAAATTCTTGATTTTGCATGAATTCTTGTGCACAGAATTGATATGGAATCTTGGAGAAGAGCCCTGTGACAAATTAATAATGATGTGGGTGAATCTAAAATTAAATTAATCTCTCACAATATTCTGTGTCAGTATTTGACACTGAGAACCTGTTGGAATTATTGGCATAATAGTGGAAAAGATGCCTATAGATATTCAGAGCCTCTGGATCTGTCCCAGCCCCTCTTACTGTGATGATTACTTCCATCCTCTTTCTCATAGATATCTGAACGATCCCACACTAGTTTAATTTCAGCAGGACAGTAAACTAAATTCCACACGCGATGCACTCATGTGAGCTGACCTCAGCAGAGTGCCCTTAATAGTGGATTAACAGTGCAGCTAAGTAAATATGGCTTTTCATTCTCTGTGTTGCAGATATTCATATCCTGAGGGTATAAAGCACCTCAGAGTTCAATAAATCGTGGGCCGTCAGTCGTTGAGTCACCAGCTCCCTTGGTTTGATTTAAAGGTGACAGGTTTATAACCCAGCGCTCCTGGCTTCGGTTTGAAGGTGTCAATCCCTATACATGCACATACCTAGCCTACATGCTATGCACATACACAGATGTCACGTTCTGCCCATTCAAACTGGCACATGTCTCCTCAGGATCTGCACCATACATATTAAGAAATCAAATGGTAATTGCAAGTTTTATCTCACAGTTCTGACTGTTTCTCGCAATTCAAGTTTACATCTTACAATTCTATAGAAGCCTGTTTGCCCCATTGAATTGAATTCTGAGTTTGTATCTCACAGTTTTTTTTTTAGTGTTGCATTTGCGTTTTTGTAGTTTAAACTGATAATGGTATTGTTTTCAAAAAAACTTGCACTTTGAAATCAAGTTTGAAAAGTTTGTGTTTTCAATACGGTTTTGTTTAAACAGCTCCAAAAAGTCCCAATTACGGAATTGATTTATTCTGTGATGGAAACAGGCTTCCATATCAACACTATATGGTAGCTGAATTGTGTCCATTTTTATTTAAATAATATATATATATATATATATATATATATATATACTGTATATATATA
>NW_015552564.1:792964-794407 GCF_001515605.1 Sinocyclocheilus anshuiensis
TAAATATTTAAGATATGATAAAGTGTTACATGTGCATGGGGGGCGGGGTCTTGACTGGATAAAGGAGCCTAACTAAAACTGGTGAGTGTAACAGAGTGTAACAGTGTAAAGCACAATGAAGAGTGATGAATACAGAGCACCATTGAACAGAGAGCTTCATGCGTAATAAACAAGCACAGGGCTGATTTATTCGTCTGTGGAAAGTGCTTGCGCAGAATCCCAGAGAAAGCTGGTGCTGGTTTTTCTAAAATGTTGAGGAAAGGTGCCATACAACCTCTTGAAAATGGAACCATTCAGTTTAGCTGCAGTGCCAGTAAAATTATGTATGGCATACACATGATTTCAGACAGGATGTAGAGTTAAATTGGGTCAGTGTAGTCAGTATTATTATTTATGCATTCGTATGATGTATAATTGTGAAAAAGGAAATAAACTGACTTGATATAACTGGCACAGTTACTGTAATGGCACAGTGATGAATTTCTAACTTACAATTTAACCTAAATAGCACTCCCACCAATAAACTGACTTATGGTTTGTGTCAAGGTCAGATATGTATAGTTTGGGGTCCGTAAGATTTTTGAATGAAATCTATGATGTCTCTCTCTCTTATTTGATCAAAAATACAGTAATATATATTATATATTATGAAATGACTCAAATTCACTATTAGAGTTTTGGCTACTAAAAACTTTCTTGACTCAAAAAGCAGTGGAAGATTGTTTATAACATGTTCCCCTTGCGCCATCATTTAATATTTTTTCTCAAGGAATCCAAAGATATATATTTTTTTAGTTAAACCTTTCAGTTCACCTTTAAGTTCAAATTAAATAATTACAATTACAGTAATAATACAAATGATAAAACACTTACACCGTCTGGGAATTTGGGTCTCTCATTGTGAAAGTGTAAAAATATAGTCACAAAATCTTTATAGATATAGAAACAGCAAAATTAATCACCACCACCACCAAAAAAAATAAATAAATAAAATCTCAGTCCTGCTGTTCATTCGCCATAGATTCAGCTCAAGGATGAGAACCATGATGCAACAGTCCACTTCAGCCTTCAGTCTCAAAACTATTCTCCTAATATCATCCAGGCCTCAGTGAATTATTAAATCTCTATAAAAGGAAATAAACATTCATCTTTTTCTTTTTTTTTACTTCAAAATAACATTTATGAATAAAGAATTTAGGCATAATTGTTATTTCCGGCTTTATGTATATTTTACGCTCTGCAATTTGTTTAGAGGATCTGAGTTCAAAGGCCTTAAAAAGAGATATAACAAAAAGGTGATTATAACATTTATTTAAAAAGGTGAAATTCTATCTAGCCCTGTTCATGGTTGTTTCATCTTCTGGAAAAAAAAGAGAGAGATTGAAAAAGCTTCCCCACATAGTCCTCTCTCATTGGGCTGAAACTAAAGAAAGTAAAGTTGTC
>NW_015552564.1:794806-807193 GCF_001515605.1 Sinocyclocheilus anshuiensis
AGGGGGGGGGGGGGGTCATCATCCATCAAAGCCTTTTCTTTTAAACTTAAAAACAACAGGGGACTTTAATGAGGTTCTGAGGTGCTCAAAATACACTAAAAATAAATAAAGAAAGCAGTTTCTCATCATGTCCTGGGGCCATGAACTAATCCAGTCGCTACTCTTGCCAAGTGACTCATATAATGACCGTAGTGACTCTCATACTTTAACCAGTCCTCTCCAAATGACTTTGAAATGTCACTGCCAGCCTTCTGTAACTCACCTTGTCTGGTGTGTGTGTGTGTGTGTGTGTGTGTGAACTCCGGTTTTACCATTGTGACGTGATTATAACTCCAAAGAGAGGCTGTGTGCATATGGAGAGATCAGCACTTGAAATGTTCGATCCAATCTTTCTCTCTGGTTGCTAAGCACTGGTGTGCCATAGCACCATATGCTCAAAAAGGTTAATGATGTGTTAAAGAACTGCTTTTAAAGAATTTAACCAATCACATGTCTACTATCTTCATATTATTCTGATTTATTGTATTATACATAGACACTAATGGTGTGTTGGCATTTAACTACACTGCCATTTTTATCTTCCTCGACATCAGTGTTATTCATTTCATTACCTAAAACCCAAAAGATTGTTAGTTTACGCCGATTGAAACATGCAGGTTTTGTTGCAGAACTGGAGCTATGTAGGCAGTATTGTACAGCATTTCTGAAAGGAATATAATGGAAATTTGCTGAAAATGTACTCTCTTTCAGCCCATCTAAAATGTAGATGAGTTTGTTTCTTCATCTGAACCGATTTGGAGAAATTTAGCATTACATCATTTACACCAATGAATCACCTGCAGTGAATGGGTGCCATCAGAATGAGTTGAAAACAGCTGATAAAAACCACAATAATCCACAAGTAAACCACATAACCCCAGTACATCAATTAACATATTTTAAAGAGAAAATCAGCTTGTTTTTAATAATCCAATCCATCATTAAAACATTTTTGTACTGTTTCTTCCAGCTAAAATACAAGCCCTCTATCCATAATATTGCTTTCTCCAGAGGAAAAGTCATCTTGTCTTAATCAGGAGAGAAATATGCACATACTGTATACCAGTATACAGGCACTGTTTACAAGTAAAAACAGTTCTAAACAAATAAGTTGGTGGGTTATGATATGAGAGCACAACAGTGGGCGGGCTTTTGAAGGTTATATGGATTATGGTCTCGTATTTTGGCCATAAGCAACAGTTTAAAGTTAAAAACGCCTTAATGTTGGATTTGTTTCTTACAAACATGCAGCTTTTCACTTCACAAAATGTTAGTTGATAGACTGGAGTAGTGTGGATTTACTTGTGGATTATTCTGGTGTTTTTATCAGCTGTTTGGACTCTCATTCTGATGGCACCCATTCACTGCAGAGGATCCATTGGTGAGCAAGTGATGTAATGATACATTTCTCCTAATCTGGTCTGATGAAGAAATAAACTACATCTTTCATGGCCTGAGAGTGAGTAAATTTGTTGGGAAAAAAAATGGGTAAACTATTCCTTTAACGATAAAGCTGCAGGCAGAATAAGTATGCTGGCTGCAGCTACTTAGATACATAACACAAAAAAAGATAATTGTAATACTTCATTTTAAACATATTCTAAGAAAAGGACATCAATTTACATTACAGACTTCTAATTTGTCCAAGGTTGCTTCAAGAAATAAAAATGCTAGATCAAGCTGTGATATCTTTAAACCACATGGAAATATATCTGAAATCTCTCTGCTGGTGGAATGAGTAATGAGAAGAATGCTGAGAAGTGTCTGCATCGCGCTGCAATGTGAACATCTGCCAGTCAGAGGAAGAGACGGAGGCGACTGATGCCCAGCTGGCTTTGCTCACCCGACTGCTCAACAGGAGGGCAAACAGAATTAGTCAAATCTGAGGCAATGCTGATGAAGAAAAACACAGATCCATTTCCCAAACACAGTGGAGGGCAAATCATGGCACAACAGGGCATTAGGAGGACAAAATGCAGGCTTCAGTGTTGCCTTTCTTCTGGCCGATCGGCCCCATTCTAGAACACCAACCAAACCTGCTTTTCTATCTGTTCATGGCACTTCAGTTCAACAAGCTCAGGTTTCCTGGTCTGTCACATGCTGCAGTGATAGATAGAACCTATAAACTGGGGTTTCCCAGGAAAAAGACAAGCTGAGCTACAATAAAACAAGAATGTCTTTGCCAGGGCTTATATGCTGGATTCAGTTCAACGGCAGAGGTCATAGAATGGTAGTTTAGCCTAGTCAGTGGTCAATTTGGGCCAGTCAGGTTTAGATTTTCCTACAATTTTGGGACAAATGCACTGAACAGCGCTGTCATCGGAAATCACCCTTATCCCTAAAATGCATACCTCGGGTCTTTAGCGACCCAAGACATCATTCACTACCCTCTCCCTTCTTCATTTTTTTAAGTTAGACATCAACTTGCTTAGTATTCCTCAATCTCTTCATTATAAACAATATAACAAGAAAAAAAATAAATAAATAAAAATAAAATAATGCCTGTTTTGTGTTTTTTTTTTTTTTTTTTTTTAAAACAGTGTACAGGGTTGCTTGAGACCCGAGGTATGTAAATGTGTAAGTATATTTTTTCTGCACACCTATATTTACATATCTGATGACTCAATGCATGCAATGCATCTTTATTCCTCGAGGTGGCACTGTTTGATACACAATGATGACGTGATGTTTCAGTCATAATTCCCGCAGGCATAAAACAAAAGACTATCATCAGTAAAAATTGAACTGGTTTGAATGGCTTTACTGCAGAGCAATTACTGTAAGCAATTAAATATAAATGTCACTGTCATTTGATGGTGGATGTGGTGAATAAGCCAGTGGTCAAAACATTTTTATTGAAGTCATTGAAAACGATAGTTTTGAGAATATGTTTGAGATCACGAATATGAGTCAGATGCTGAATGTACTGTGGAAGTGCACTCTGACGATGACAGCGATGGTAAAATCATCTGCTCAAATTGAACCCTTCTAAGTTTCAAAAGGTAACGAAATATGCTTTATTTTATTCTTCTGTAGCCTAATTGTTCTTAAAATATTAAGAGAGATTTTTGATATTGCAGCAGGTAGAGATCCATCCGTGTTGGATATATATAGATCCGGTTCGCTAAAGACCCGAATATCTAATAATGATTGACGAAACATTCATGCATTTATGGGTTATCAGATAAAAGTAGGCTATAGTACGATGAAGAGCCTATCGTGTACCTCAGCGGACATTAAAAGGAATGTTTTATTGTGAATATGCAACCCGATCTCATGAAAGTGTGTAAATAGTATACTGCATATCATATGCACACCAAGAAATTTCGTATCATATGCACGCCAAAGTCAAATTTTGCGTATCAATACCACAAGTTTTTGTTTTTATTTGGCATACTATTTATATGCATTTTCATGAGCAGAAGAATGAATGCTGTATCAGATGCAGGTAATCACACTCGCTGAGTCAATCACTCTCATAATACTTTACTCCACATAATACACAGCTTTTAATACAGTAATACAATAAGCTGTTATTGAAGCAACTCAACGTTCCTTCATTACTAGTTCTAAAGTGACATTTGTGAATTAGTAAAAGGAGGCTGCTAAACTGTCAACTTTATATTTGAATGCATGGAGAAAGTAACTATTTACTATCTATTTTCAGTTTTACTAGAATTAGTTTTCATAGTTAATTGTTATATGTATATGCTGTTTAATTAATTATTCATTTAACCAACATTTAAATAATTCAAAATGCATGCTGTTAACAAAATCATTGTTGAAACATCTGCAGATACTGTTTGAATAAAAACAACATTCAAAAAACATAATTATATAAACAGTGAGTAACTGTACAAGGACAATTAAGGTATAGGCCTATGCGTTAAAAATCGTATATCTTTATTTAGAATGAGCAGAATTTTGACATTTGTAATACATAAGTTATGGTCTATCGTCCATTCACCGATTGGATGTTTGCTACTGTAATGAATATGAATGTAACATTTTAATAAGCAGGGGAAATTCACGACTTTAAACAAATAACCATTTATGTGCTTAGGATGTTTGCATTATAAGAATGTAGAGAGAGATTTCAGATATAAAAACGGTGACTCGTTAGATGATCTTTATTCATTAAAATGGTACGATTTGCTATTAATGTATGAACGTATGGGAATACAACAAAATGGCTATATGGCGGCATGGTGGCTCCACTTTTTATGATTTCAAGAGCAATATAGTTCTCTATTATGGATCAGTGAATAAATAGCCTTTTTATATCTGTATATTTTAAATAAAATAAAATACAACAATTATGCTTGCTGCTAAAATTAGGGCTGTTTCTTGGCAAGAATCTGGCGATACGATACGTATCAAGATACAGGTGTTGCGGTACGGTATGTTGCAATACTGTAAGCAAGGCGATATATTGGGATATTTCTTATTTTAGGAATAGGATATATTTTTAGGAAAGCTGTCATAAAGAACACACCACCATATGCAAACCTTAGCAATAAATGCAATGTCATAACATTTTGATCTGAACAAAAGAATTACATCTGCTAAAATTCAATGAAAAATAAAGTGCTTGCAGGATTTCTAAAGAAAACAAAACAATTTTAAAAAGACCTACAATCCCTGCCGGACCTGAGACTCAAACCCGCGACCTTCAGGTTACAAGTCCTATTCTCTATCCATTAGGCCACGACTGCTCCCAGTAGTGTTTTATTGTGTTAATTTATTTTAAAACAATAAAATAAATACAGATGTAAAAAATTCTCAGAACCTTTCCACTTGTATTTCACAGGTTTTTCAGTTTGTATTTATGTTCCGCGTGGAATCGCGTTCTTCTGCACAAAACGCCCCCACCATGAGAGAAAGCTGCAGCCGCGCGCCGACCCTACCACCCGCCGTGCCCCGTGCGAAGGCTCTTCAGACGGGACGCGGCAAGCGGCGGAACTGCGGTGGATGTTAAAAGCTCAAATGACCCCACACTTCAGCTTTAGGTAACTGGAACAATTATTTTATCCTCCATTACTAGCAGCGAACTATATTAACGCTAACATTAGTGTCGTGCCCTAATGCTAGTATTTCCTGTCACTGTGTCACCAGTGCGGGCTTCGACCCCAGGGGGTTAAGTTCAGAGATGAAGACTGCTATCTAGCGGTCGGGATATAAACTCAAAACGAAACAACTGCCATGAATCTTGTATGATTTTTATTTTTTTTTATATCGATATTCCGTTTTTGAGAATCAATACAGTATTGCCAAACAAAATATCGCGATACTCACGTGTATCAATATTTTCTTACATTCCTAACTAAAATACCGTATTATTTTTATTTAAAAGGGAAATTATTTTACCAAACCAACAAAATCAGTTAAAAAATGTTGTCGATGAATATTAATTTAAATTTAGCGAAATGACGCAGATGACGAAGAGAGAAAATAGTGATTATAAATAGACGTTTATCATATTCAGTGATCATATTCAATCATTTGTTTACAAAAAAAATTAACTATAACATAACGTGATGACAAAAATAAACAGTTTTCCTTCAAAATATTTAGATGTGGTTTGAAATATTACTAATTCAAAGTAAACTCAAACTACATTAAATTCAAACTAGAATTGATTCAAGCGACGTTGAAACGTTTTGATAATATCGCCACGGCATGGTGAATTAATGAATGAATGAACAACACAAAACTAAAGCCAGGGGTCTGAAATGTACTGGCAACATATAACTCTCCTTATTTTGCTTTCTGTTTACTAGCAACCATGGAAATTGAAACAATGTATGATATCACTTCTTGCACTCGTTAGAGCTGATTGTGACCTCATTAATGTTCAGTGGGGTTACAAAACCAAATATGACACACTTTCAATCTATTTGAGGATTTAGTCAAATGCACTGATACCCATGTTTCCAAGGCAACGGTTCCTAACACTGATGTTGGGCGGCATTCTTGTTCCACGTGTTGGAACTGAGGCAAGTGCTCAGGACTGGAAAGTGTGTCATCATCTCTGGATTTGATGTAAAATAATGAGCCCATGCTTGTGGTTATATGGGCACCGCCATGCTGCTGAAACTCCCAATGAGACTGTTCGTATTAGAAGTTCTTGCGTCGTGATTTTTAAGGAGATTTGTAGACTGTTGAATCACATAAATATGCCAACCGCTTCTTTAGAACCACCTAACACCAAAAACTCCATCATAATTCCCACATCCGTCCCCTATAAATGATAAACTATTGGATTGTCAAGTTATTCAGGATAACTCCACCACAGACAATGTCTGGATGATGAAACCTTTACATTTTACTGAGTAAATATGCAATATGTTAAAAATGAGTGTGAAGTTTTCCTTTGTGCCAAAGGAAATATTAACAGAGTTAAGAGACACAGTGTCAGGCAGGGCTAAGAGTGAACAACATAAGCGTACAGATCTTTACCATCAAGGAGAATGTGGCTAATCCTGATCAGCGAAGCGTGTGGGAAAATCTCTCATATCAAATCTTAATTGTCAGAGGTGAAATCATGTTGCTGATGTCAAGCTTTAGGAGTTGATCCTCACTTCAAAAGAATACGTTTGAAGAGGAAAGATTTACTTTTATTTGTTTACGTGACTGTGTGAGCAACAGCCGTTGTCTATATTGTGGGTTAGTTGAGGTTTAAACAGTAAACCTTGGAATGGGAAATGAGGTTTTCTCACCTCGGATGAGTAAGAATGGCATGTTTACAAGAGCGGGATTTTAGAAAAGAAGAAAGCCACCAAAAATACATTACAAAGACAAGTCTTTCAACACCAGTTCAATTCAAATGGCTTTTCATACTTTTCATACATACAAAATTCTGTGTTTTGGAACAAATCAAGAGTAAATGATTCAGATACTCAGACAGTCATTTAGTTTCTGAATGAATGAGCATTTTGAATGGATTAGTAATGAATGATTCAATGACTCACTCATATAGACAGAACTTGCATACTCTACTATATAGTAGGCAAAAAACAGCCAAACCAAAAAAAGTATGTCCGAATTCATAGTAGTAATAAAAGAGTAGGCAACAAGTACACGGATGACCTATTACTTCCGGCGTGATTCTGAAGTGTGCATACGATGCATGAGTACAGTGGCTGAGAGAGCTTAACGCGCTGCAACTTAAGAAAACACATGCAAATAGAAAAAAAGCACCAGCAAATTAAGAAAACATCTCCATCAGTTTGACAGCATAAGTGTGGCATATACTCACAACACAACCAAAGCGCTGCAAATACAGAAAAGCACTGCAAATACTCGCAACACAACCAAACACAAAAACATGCTGTAAAATACTCGCAACACAACCAAATACAAAAACATGCTGCAAAATACTCGCAACACAACCAAATACAGAAACACAACCAAATACAGAAACACGCTGCAAGTACTCGCAACCACATACAAAAATGTGCTGCAAATACTCGCAACACAACCAAATGAAGAAACACGTGCTGCAAATACTCGCAACACAACCAAATACAGAAACACGCTGCAAATACTCTCGCAACACAACCAAATACAGAAACACGCTGCAAATACTTGCAACCAAATACAAAAATGTGCTGCAAATACTCGCAACACAACCAAATACAGAAACACGTGCTGCAAATACTCGCAACACAACCAAATACAGAAACACACTGCTAATACTAGCAACCAAATACAAAAATGTGCTGCAAAAACAGAAACATGCTGCAAATACTCGCAACATCCAAATACATAAATGTGCTGAGAATACTCGCAACACAACCGAATACAGAAATTAAAAAAAAAAAAAAAAAACTGTTAGGTTAACAGTAAGTTCCCATACAATAAACAGGGGGAAAAAAATGTAAAAGATCTAACCAGACATTTCATATAATTTACAGTAAAATGCTAACTGTACAGTTTTTAGAAGTAAAAAAAAACAACAACAAAAAAAAACAATCAAACATATAATTTAGTAAAAAACGGTAAACTATTTTTTCCCAGAATTCCCTGTGTGACACTATTATTATTATTTTACAATCATGTTTCTTAATATTGTTTGTGAGTTATGCACATTATGGTTTTATGTTATGCTACATACAGTGGGTACGGAAAGTATTCAGACCCCCTTAAATTTTTCACTCTTTGTTATATTGCAGCCAGAAAAAAAATTAACTTAATTGATTTTAGCAAATGGCTGCAATATAACAAAGAGTGAAAAATTTAAGGGGGTCTGAATACTTTCCGTACCCACTGTATGTTGTTTAATTAATGTTTATTGTATTATTTAAGTGTTGTGAAAAGGCATACAAAACCGATTTTAGTAGCAGTGTGCGTTGTTAAATTTACTGGTTTACATTCAAATTTTCTTGTTTGTAAATTACAGTTTTATACCTTGACATAGTCACTACTGATAAACTATTGTAGAAACTTGTATTTTCTGTGAAGCTGCTTTGTAACAATTTGTTCCATAAAGTTGTTAATTGAATACTGTAAAATTTACAATTTGTTCTGTTTACAGTATATACTTTTATACATTTTTAGCAACCACAGCTGCCAAATTATTTTGTAAAAACTATTTATTTATTTACTTGTTTATTCATTTTTACAGTGTATATATTGTATACATATATAAAAAAAATGTAGTATGTATGTAGTAGTATTATGTAGTAGCGATGATGATTTACTACCACTAATGAGATTCTGAATGAGTAAATGACCCAAAGACAACATTTGCCAAACAATCACTGAAATTGTACAAAGCACAAACACAGACGAAAGGAATGTCAGATTCAATGAGCATAACTGATTGTACGTTTTATTAATTGTAATTTTAGCACATTTAGCTTCCAGTTATCCTAGATTAGTGATGGTTAGTGAATAAAATAAAGGTTTTGAACTGAAATGTTGTTCACAAAAGTGGCACATCCTCTCACATGAGTGTTATATATATTTCTCTCTTCATTACAATCAACTTTAAAAGAGAGGCATTCTTTAAGGTCCTGCTGTTATAAATGTTTTTTTAATATTTTGAGGAATCTAGATGTACAGTTATGATCTTGAAACATAACTAGACGTGCAACATTAAATTCCTTTAACATGTTTAGTCAAAAGCCAAACAGAAAATTCCTCTACCCTGCTATTAATTAGAATATATTGCTTCAAAAACACAGATGTTGTGTACACTACCTCAGGAAGGCGCAGTGCAATTCCTTTTCATTCTACACTCATAATCTGTTAAAACATCTGTGAAATGGCATCAGAAATGGCACATTGCTCATGCAAATGAGCGCACTGATTGGAGGCTGCCAGCTGAATGCAATCTCGTGTCTAACCACTCCAAACATCCGCAGACCCTTCAGTTAGATGGCCCTCAGTGATAATGTGGCCTTCCTTTACTCATTCACTGTTCACAAACGCAAGTCAAACTGAGTTCTGAACCCTTTAGATCACGATGGTATCTTACCATCTCGATTTAATCTCGATTTCAACTTACTGTTCTTGGAATGTTCCTTTTTGTATTGATATTACTAAAGCATTATCAATGTCCTCACAGAAAAAGAAACATCCAGGGCTAAATTACTTGCATACTAAAACTGTTATGAGAAAATGGCAAGGTTAACCCAGCATGCTTCACAGGTCAAATCAGAGTGAGTTTGATGTGACATGTTAGGACTGAAATTAACGAATGAATTAATTAATGGATGAATAAAAGGATGGATGAATACAATTAATTAATTAATGTGAACTGGATTTAGTAAGGTATGTGTAGATAGTTTGTAACAGCACATTTCACTATACTATTGCATATATTATGATGTGTGTTACCATTGCTGAGGTTTATAATTCAAAATACTGGTTTGCCCACCATTACCATTATATAACTTATATAAAACATTCTCTAATCATTATTTTTACACATACGTTTACATTTATTTATTCATTCATTCATTTATTTATTTATGCATTTATGCATACATACATACATACCAATCATACGTACATACATACAAAATAAAATATAGAACATTTCCAAATGTTTCTTTTTTTTTACACACTAAAATAACTTGCACAGAATGTTCACTAATGGTTATTTTTAAGTGTATTTATGTATTTATTTCAAACGTAAAATACAGAACATTCCCTGATGATTATTTTTACATTTTATTTTTACACACTAAAATAACTTGGAATGTTCACTAATGTTTATTTTATTTTATTTTATTATTATTAGTTATCTAAAATCTAATACAATGTAGAAGTTGCAATAAAAGTCTTTATAGTCACCACATTATAATGATAGGATAAATCTGGATTTTTAGCTGAAAAAATTAAAGCAGGATTTGACTTAATGACCAGTGTTCTATTTTCCCTCAGTTAATTTAATTAAAATCATATTTATGAGTCATTGCCCTGACATGCAAGGTAGTTTTTTTTTTTTTTTTACATTTAATTAACCTAATAAGTGACCTAAAATTTCAACAAGCATTATTGAATGATTAGAGTATCTCTCTCTCTCTCTCTCTCTCTCTCTCTCTCTCTCTCTTTTTAAAATTTTATGATTTTTGCACAGCTGCATGTTCAAATGCCAAACACAAATAGCATGTATATTTAATGCATTTTTGTGAACATACTGTAATCAATACGTTACCAGGGGCCATGCATAATGTGAATTTTCATTGTCAGCAAGGTCACAGCTCTTTTTCAAGAACAATTTCCACTGGATTTTGCTTTAAGGTTTCATTGAAAATGTATACATCTTCCCTGCCTAACACCAGCACATCTTACCATGGTAAATATAGAGGAAAGAGAGATACGGTTTTAATTGAAGACCTGGCAATCATTGTTTTCATTCGGCTCCTTGCACTACAGTTGCATCAGTTGAGGTTGTCAGGTATATATGCCGCCACATCTGCGGTTGTGATTTGGCAGAGGAGGAAAGGGAGAGGGTTGACCAGATGTGGCCTCTTTTTAGGTGTGGTGGAAGTGAAACTACAGAGAGTTTCAGTCATCTGTTAGAGCGAGGAGCCAGTAATCCAACCCTCTCTATTCTTTGCCTGTATTCACTCCAGCCCCCTGATAGCTTTGTGCCTTATGTTAAAGAAAACATCATTTGAATCCATTTCCTGCAGGATCATACAATTCCTCATGTGTGTGTGTGAGAATGGGAGAGCTGATGTGGTTTGGTGGTGGTAAAGGAGAGGGAAGAGAGACAGAAGGTGTAGTGTTGAAAACAGAGAAGGTGTCGTGTCAGTAGATGGAGAACTTTCACTCCAGCTGCAAGGGGCGCAAATTGAAATATATTTCTGAAAACACTGACTGTGATTGAGTGTCAGTGCAATAAAAGGATGGGAGGACCTCACGGAAGAGACAAGATTGATTTTTCTTCTCCTTCACAATATGCTGCCAAGTTACTTTTGTCAAAGGCTGAAAATCACCCAAAAATGTGATTTACACTGAAAAATCCAGTCTGAAATATATTCACTTGTATAACTGACAAAAATAAATAAATAAATAATAAAATAAACAAATAATAATAATAATTGATTGATTGATTGATTACTCTTTCTTAATCTTTCTTTCTTTTTCTTTCTTTCTTTCTTTCTTTGTAAAATTATAAATGCATTTACTGTCACTTTTTATCAATGTAATGCACCCTGAATGTAATGAATGTATTAATTTATTTAAAAGAAAGTATATTTAAATAAATAAATAAATAAATAAATGAATACAAATTACCGCAGCATGCACAATTTTTATTGTGTGTGTGTACTTGTTTATGCTACATTGTGGGGATCAAATTAATAATTGATCGATTGATTGATTACTCTTTCTTAATCTTTCTTTCTTTTTCTTTCTTTCTTTTTTTCTTTCTTTCTTTGTAAAATTATAAATGCATTTACTGTCACTTTTTATCAATGTAATGCACCCTGAATGTAATGAATGTATTAATTTATTTAAAAGAAAGTATATTTAAATAAATAAATAAATAAATAAATGAATACAAATTACCGCAGCATGCACAATTTTTATTGTGTGTGTGTACTTGTTTATGCTACATTGTGGGGATCAAATGTCCCCACGAGGGTGAAAAATGTTAAAAATAGTAAATGATGTTTATCTGAAAGTTAGGGTTGGGATAAGGGATAGAAAATATTGTTTGGTCAGTATAAAAGTAATAGAAGTCTGTTACACTTAATGTTTACACTATAGATAGCTATAGATTCTATTTACACCTAGCAGGATTTTCTGCTATTTACACTACCTATTGCAGATAGTGGCAATTATCTGCACCTCAGTATTGTAGTACATTATAAAACAGTATGCAATAAT
>NW_015552564.1:807314-807905 GCF_001515605.1 Sinocyclocheilus anshuiensis
GAAAGTCACCACAATTCACAGAAATAAATTGTGTGTGTGTGTGTGGTAATAATACTGTACAATAAAAAAAAAAATGAAAATATGTACTGTCGTTCAAAAGTTTGGGGTGATATTGATTGATTGATTGATTGATGTGTTTTGGGGGGATGCTGAATGATACAGTAGCAATTTTCAGCAAATTGTAGATGTTTGAGTACATATACTGTATGTTGCAGGACTGTGCATTATGTTTACTGTACATATAGTGATAGTGTGATGATGTTCAGTGAATATTTTTTATTTTACAACTCTGTTTGGTGACACATACTTGATCTTTAATTTCACGTCCACCCCTGTGGGTGGAGGAATGGCTTTATATGCATGTGAAAGGCTGCAGTGGACTCTGTTCAGATTACAGCAGCTGTGTGAGAGGCAGCGATGCTGAGGCTGAGGCTGGCTGCTACTGAGTCAGGAGTGGGCAGAGAGAGTCAGCAGCCTTCCTGAATAATAACCAGACAGCAGCTCCACATTTCACCATACAAACACTGCCAAGGACACACACACACCAGTGGTGTGCGGTGGTTTTATAAAATGAGGAGGCAGTTATATATA
>NW_015552564.1:808010-813568 GCF_001515605.1 Sinocyclocheilus anshuiensis
TATTGCAGATAGTGGCAATTATCTGCACCTCAGTATTGTAGTACATTATAAAACAGTATGCAATAATAAAAATAACAATGACGTAGAAAAAAAAGTTCGGAAAAATGGGATTCGAACCCCGGTCGATCGCGTCAAAAACGACTTCAACACGTACTTTTCCATCTGCGCCACTGGAGCTGTTATTAGATGATAGTCTTTTGTAATGCTTTGTAATCACACGTTGATGGGCGGACTCGGAGTTAGTGTAAATAGCCTCTGCCAACAAGGCGGGCTATTTGCGCTTGTAAACAGACACTCCATTTTTTATTTTTGAACTGATGTTCAGCTGTTCTTTTTAGTCAACTTATTTTCGGGTCATCATCATAAAAGCCCTGTAAATTTTGTCACGGGCACGAAGAAACATCTTTAATTTCATCAAGCTGAATGCTCACTAAAAACTGACACAGTCATCACGTTTTCAAGTAATTTCATGTTTCGTTTTGATGTGACACAAAGCAGTGATATCTAAGCAGGAGTTGTTTACTTACTTTATAATTAGTCAATAACGCCATAATTTTCTTCATTCAGGCCAAGAGCTCGCACGAAAACAAGAGGTGGGGATTTATCACACGAACCAATCACATCCAGTCATAACCGATCATATCCAATTATAGTGCGACGGAGGCATTGCCTCCTCTCACGTGACTTTCCCCCATTCATCTCAATGAGCCTCCAGAAAAGTCATGTCACGCTTTAGGGTCTCTGTAGAAAGTCTATGGACCGAAGGGAGGCAAGCCTCCGGCTGTAACTTTACCTGCGGGTGTCGCTGTTGGACAGTGTTACTTTATAAAAACGAGTGACTTTTAGACTTTTAATGTCATATTTAGTCATATTTGCATTGTTTTATTTTTGTAATATCGATTATTTTCTCATCCACTTTTGAGGATAGGAGACACTGCCTCCCTTGCCTCCTCGGAGGAAATGCCCCTGACACACACACACACACACACACACACATCCGCATACAGGCCTGACCTGACTCTGGCAGCTTGCTCATTTGTAGGACACCAGAATAGAAATGGATGGGGTGAGAGCTTTGAAGGATAGAGTGAGTCTGAAGCAAAGTGTCAAGGGAAAGCTTCTATCCTCAACGCCAAGACTGATGGGACTAAATGAAACAAAAGTGTAAAATATTACGGTCCCACTTTATATTAGGTGGCCTTAACTACAATGTACTTACATTTAAATTAATCATTTGGTACAATGCACTTATTGTGTACATACATGTTTTTACATTGTACTTATATTTTTAAAAATACCTATATGTAATTACATCTGTAATTAATTTCTGTAATTACATTTATAATTACACTGTTGACCCATCCCTTACACCTTAACCCACCCTTAAACCTACCCATACCACCAAACCTGTGCCTAACCTTAGTTAGCCCTATCCCACCTCAGTAGCAGCAAAAGTGTTAATACAATATGAACACAATAAGTACATTGTACTTACTTTTTGATGTAAGTACATAGTAGTCAAGGCCACCTAATAAAGTGTGACCAATATTACTTTGCAAACAACCAAAACTATTTCCACCAGTCCACAGTGGAAAATTCATAATTATCTCTCTTTCTAAATAAATAAATCAATCAATCAAACTGACATAGCCTCCATATATAAATACAATAAATAAGTAATATGCATGATTACAATGATGAAGCCACGTCAGAATAAAAAAATAAAAAAAAATAAAATAAAATAAAAGTTAATAATAGTTAAATTTCTTGTACAGGTGCATCTCAATAAATTAGAATGTCGTGGAAAAGTTCATTTATTTCAGTAATTCAACTCAAATTGTGAAACTCGTGTATTAAATAAATTCAGTGCACACAGACTGAAGTAGTTTAAGTCTTCAGTTCTTTTAATTGTAGCGAATCAGCTCATGGGGAAATATGAATAATTAATCATAACTAGTTATAATTAATTATAAATATTTAGATCCGCTGTAGATATTTACTTGACCTCTCAGGGTCAACTGTCTGTCAATTCTAAGAACGTTAATTTCCTGGTTAAGGGAAATAACTTTCTTACTGTACAATTCTACACAGAGCCTGTAGCATAAATCTGCATGATTAAGGGACTCCAGTTATGAGCAAACAATGAACAACGTCAAGTGTGATACAAGTAAGACTTTATTAACTACATGAACACTTAAACTAGTCTAACATACTACATAAACACTTAAACTGGTCTAACGTACACATAAACACTTAAACCTAATTTATTGAGATGCACCTGTAATTTGTGACTTTATAGACACACAAATACAACTTACTTTCGCATAATTGTTACCTTTTTTTTTCCACAACTGAGACTTTTTTTTAATTGCAAAAATAATTACAAAGTGGGAATTTTTATCTCACAATTCTGGCTTTTCATGTTTGTGGTTTCCACCACAGATTATAATAGGACAGGACAGGACAGGACAGGACAGGACAGGACAGGACAGGAAAGGAAAGGAAAGGAAAGGAAAGGAGTGGTTTGGAGCATGGAAAAAAGAAAAGAAAAGAAAAGAAAAGAAAAGAATAAAATAAAATAAAATAAAATAAATGAATGCTACTGCAACTTTTTACCACGCAATTGCCAGTTAACAATTGCAATCACCAGTTAACTCACTAACTGTTTATATCTCACAGTTCTCACAGTTCTATTCATTGATTTATTTATGTATTTGTTTGTTTGTTAGTTAGTTTGCTTGCTTATTTACTTGAATTGCAAGACAAAAAAAAGTCTGAAATGAGAGATAAAAAGTCACAATTACTGAATATTTTCTAGGTGAAATAACACAATGAATTAAAAGTGACATATTGAAGTACAAAGTTTTTTTTTGTAAAACTCCAAAAATCTTTGCTCTATTTACAACTTTTTTTTAATAGTTTATATGTAACAAATCATCCACTGAAGGCGAGTTGAAGTGAGAACCCAAGTGCAGCTTTATTTACAGTGATCCAAACATCCAAACATAATCCGAGACTTGACTTGACATGAACAGACTTGACTTGACTTGACTTGACTAGGCATGAACAGACTTGACGAGGTATGAACAGACTTGACATGAACAGACTTGACTTGGCATGAACAGACTAGACTCACCAACAGCAGAGTTACAACTTCAATACACAACGAACACAATGGGAACATGAAGCTACTTATAGGAAACAAGAGGGTCACATGACAAGAACAAACCAATGGGAAACAAGACACATGACTAAGACAACCAATCAGAACATGACACAATGAACAGGGGAACCAATGGCATGAATACATGAGGGCAAGGGAAGCATGACACAAACAGGGACCATGAAACAATTACAAAATAAAAGACATGGAAAACATGAACATGAAACAACCCCCAAAACACCACATTACATTATAACAATCAAAATGTTCTAATATTACAGCCTGGTCTCATTTTAATACGTAGGTATTAATACGTAACATTTACAAGCACAAAACGTACACTTTTGTACGTTTTTATTAATGCCAAAACGTACAATTTAGACGTATTTCAACGTTTAAAACGAACAAATCGCTACTTATTTTTAGCTAAAAAACGTAAAAATATTTACGTATCTTTTATATCATTAAGATATTCGTTTTTAGACCCCTTAACCTACCCCTAAACCTAAACCTACCCATTATATAGCGAATATGAAAGGATAAAACGCAAATGACCGAAAAACGCAGGAAAATAACCATTTTAGTAACAATATAGCATTAAAATATTTTTATAGTCGCTAATTCCACTCCTAGGTATTTTATCCAAAGATTAGCGGTGTAGCATGATAAAACACTATATTAATGATTAATGGTTCACCATAATAGACTTTTGCATCAAAAATTCTGCTCGGATTGCAAAAGTAAACAGCATTAATGATTACAAAATAAATAGCTTAAAAAAAAAAAGTGGCACGATTAAATAATGAGTAGCTTGTAGTTACTACTACTACAACTTGTTAGCCCTCTCAACAATGTTCATGGCATAAATGTATCCGGCACAACCAATGTTCCCTTCAGTTACATCGTCACGCCTGGAGTGCAGCAAGACGCTGTGATCCTATCTGGAATACCAATTCTCCCACTGAACTCATTGATTTTTACTCTTTGTGTATTTTACTTTGTTATTCAAATTTCCCTTCCTCATCTTTTTTTTTTTCACTCATCCCTTGATGTCTCTGCTATTCAGATTAAAATGGACTTTTAATTGAGCGACGGGAGCTGCTGATAAGAGCATGTAGCTTTCCATTGAATTATTGTTTGTGTGTTTATCTAAATTATCCAGGTCTGTATTTCCTAAACAGCTCAATCTCTGCTTTAAGTTAATGTACTGGGATGTTCTTGCTTTAGGAATTATCTTATTTGTATCACTTTAAAAGAAATTAGATGATTTGCAGTAGCAAGGTACCATTTTGTCATCTGCTTGTTATCTTCTCTGTTTCCCATCAGGCCGTGTAGGAAACACTTCTAGACACAAACATAATCAAAGACCCTTTCAAGTCAGTTTATTCAGTGGCCATCTTGGGAACGCACTCGGACAGATGCAAGTACAGCTCCTGTCTAAATTTCCTTTTTTTTAATCCAATGCTGGATGGTCTGATTTAGTAATCAGACAAGAGGGAGACATCTGAACACCATGTGACACAGCCCACCACAGTTGTACGTGAAGTTCAGAGGTAGGTTAGATCTAAAATCACAACAATAATCCAACACACACAAAGTGGTGACAGCAAATAATGTCTGCGGTCCCCGTTATATGATCCAAAGACAACAAAAAAGGAATCAGTCTCATTTAGTTGATCCAAACTGCCTCTAGCAAAACTCTTGAGTATATTCCAAACATTCAACGCAATTAACTGTCCAAACTTTAGCAAATCCAGAGACTAGTTGTTCTTCAGTGTGGGCCATCTGACACGGGATCTGAGCTGATCCAGTACATGCTGCTGAATCGTAAAAATGCCAGTGTGATGGTAGTTACAACATATTCATAACACATTTATAACCTATACAGTATGGCAAATGTATCTATCAGCAAGTGCTGCAGCTGTGTTGCCATGAATTTGACAAATATTTACACTCTGATGGTATTGTTATTTTTTTTCAGTGTTTATAAAAGATGTAAATGTATGTTACATAACACAGGAAATAAACATTATTTATGCATTGTTTAAACCAACTCAAATAATAACAATAATAAAAATAATAATAATAATAATTATTATTATTATTATTAATCCAAAATGCCGCTGCAAGATTAATCTTTAATGCGCCAAAAAGAACGCATGTCACACCTCTGTTCATCAATTTGCACTGGCTACCAGTAGCTGCTCGCATTAAATTCAAGGCATTAATGTTTGCCTACAAAACCACCACTGGCTCTGCACCCATTTACCTAAGTTCATTACTTCAGCGTTATGTGCCCTCTAGAAGCTTGCGTTCTGCAAGTGAACGGCGTATTATTGTGCCATCTCAAAGAGGCACAAAATCACTTTCACAGACTTTTACATTAACTGTTCCC
>NW_015552564.1:813578-815078 GCF_001515605.1 Sinocyclocheilus anshuiensis
TAACGGCATATTATTGTGCCATCTCAAAGAGGCACAAAATCACATTCACAGATTTTTTCATGAACTGTTCCCTCCTGGTGGAATGACCTGCCCAAATCAGTACGAGCAGCTGAGTCCTTAGCCATCTTCAAGAAACGACTAAAAACATGCTAAATGACTAAATGTAAATCTAAATGTAATAATAATAAATAAATAAATAAATAAATACACTTCAATGCCTTAATACCTTATCAATGCCTTATCCTGTATTAGTTAGTTAATAGTATATCACAGGGCCATCAAAAATCATCCAGTACATGCTGCTGAATCATAAATACCAGGTGGTGATGGCAGTCACAACACATTTATACCACATTTATAACTTTATAACATGTACAGTATAGCAAATTTTTCTATCAACTGCGTTGACAATTTGACAAATAAAACGTTTATTTACACATTTATGGTATTATTTGATATTACTTCAGTTTGGCATACTTTCCAATACAGTTTCTATGTGGTTCTGTGTTATAAGGGATTTCAAGTAAAACCACTGAAATGAATAATAATAAAAAAGAAAAATAAGAATAAGAATAAGAAATATTATAAAATGATAATACTTACTAAAAGCACACTGAAATTTAAACTAACTAACCTACTAACTCTGATGTGCATACAGGCTAAATGGACAATTAGAAATAATTAAACATAAATAATAACAGTTTATAGAATACTGTTTTTTGACCTTTACTACAAATGGTCGAAGTTGTCTTGTACATACATATCTAGGGATTATAACTCATCTCTTGATCTCTAGCTAACACTCATTAAGAGTCTTATGTGCTCATATGGCAGAGCTGCAGAACAGGGTAAACACTCAGTTCACTTCTGTTAATTAGCCAACACACTCCAGATCAACTTGTATTTGCACACAGCGTTTCTTTCCAGACTGAAAATATAACAAAAGCTGGAGCTGCATACACTGAATATTGAGTGTTTTTATTTCTGTTTTTTCTTGCTTTATCTAAATTAAAAGAGTACCAGATATGCGAGGGGTCTTATGTCTATGTTATTCTATGCTATTATTGTTTGTTATTAAAAAGCTGCTCTTGGGGATAGTTTATTTGTCTGTATTTAAGTACATGCATACATTTTTTTTTCTAGAAACTGTAAATTACATGAAGTTTGGGTTTATTTATAGGTAAAATCTTGAAAAGCATATACTCTATTAAAACATGTAAATTACTATTTATTTTATTTTTAATCACCAAGTCCCTAATGATAAATATACTCTTACAAACTCCTCTTCTCGTTGTGCTTGTGAGGGCAATGGGTCTTTCATCTGGGTTGTGGGGAAGTAATAAACTCTGGCAGTTCTTTCCTGCAGACCTCCTGCTGATAGGAACCCAGAGCCAATCTGTAAATCTAACTACAGCTCTGGGTCAAACTTAATGGTTTAAACCTGAAACAATGAAGCTTTTTTCTCTCTCTCTCTCTCTCTCTCTCTCTCTCTCTCTCTCT
>NW_015552564.1:815139-819655 GCF_001515605.1 Sinocyclocheilus anshuiensis
TCTCTCTCTCTCTCTCTCTTTCTTTCTCTCTGCTGAAATCATCTACAGAGTTTAACAACATTTTGCAGTGGCTACATTCACACCTGCTGAGTTCAGGCACCAGGGGAGCTGTTCTCTGTGGCCTCCGATCCAGATCGTATTTCTGCAATCTCAGGCCATCAGAACATCAGCACTCCAACTTCACATTACCTCCTGATTCAGATATTGAAGAAAAACTTCAAAACAGATTATTGAATCAAAATAATGCATAAAAAATCAGATTTTTTTTTTGCAGTTATATTCTAAATAATATGCACACACTTCTTCTCTGGTCGTGTCTTTAAAGCCACAATAATCATATTTTCTCCAAAGAGCTTTAGGAAACAATGCGTCTTGTTTAAGGTCATCATACCAAAGGTCACACTCTTCATCCTGGGGCATCTACAGACCATCATACTGGATCAGTCACTGCCTGAGGCCCTGGAGCAAACAGTGATATATCCACATATTCAGAAACATGGTCTCGGGAGAACGATGTGAAGACACTGCTGGCTGTGGACTCAAAAGGTCAAGATGTGAACTTTGGAGCACTGATGTAAGCATATGACAGCGCTTTTGTGGGGTGGACAACGTGTGAACGCAAGCAAAATGTATCTGTGAAGACTTCACTATGAAGAATTCCAGCTTAACTTCAAATAAACACAATGTATGACATGTTAAATCTTCTCTTTGGCACACAAATATGAGTTATTAGTATCTCTGCTTTATAGAAAACAACCATATTGCAGTCTTTATTAATCGTGGATTGGGTAACTGAAAGTTAGAATCCCAAACTGTCCATAATTCACCTTGAATTCTGTCTTTTATCATGTTACCTAAATGTACTCTAACACCATCATTTAAAAGAGGGGCCTCTTTCTATAAAATTCATATTTGCTTTAGATGAAAATATGCATAGCTATGTTTTGAATCCTCAAGACCAGGTTAAATCTACAACAGTGTAATATTTCACTGCCAAGACGTGTTCTGTTTTGCTCATTTTTCCCATCAAGGCAGAACTGACTACACAGTACATCAAACAGACTAGCTCACATTTGCCGGGAAATTCCCCTGACAATCAGGAAGCAGGTGTGAATTACCAGAGATCAGCGATGAACGCTTTACAAACTTGCAGTTTGGACCACTGATTAGTGCAGTATTTTCCAACTAGTAGCAACAAACTGATGGAAAATAGGTCAAGACCCAAAGGCATAGCAGAAGTCCAACCATTACTACCACTATATGATAAAGTAATAAGCCTCTTGAGACTGTGCTTTACTGTGATTTTACCATGATTAAAGGGCATTGTTCGGCACAATGAAACAGAGTTTAAAGACCCCATAAAATCTAAAAGCAAGTTTCATGTCTGTTAGTTCATCTATAGGCTATTATGTTCCTAAAACGTTCTCTTGGAGAAAAATGGATAATGCCTCCTCTTCAAAACGGCCTATTATCGAATAGAAACAGGAAAAAGCAAATCATGGTTGAGTGGTGTCTTAAACTAAAAGTTATTGGCTATTAAAATTAACAAATAATTAAGTAAGTTAGTCTGTCCCTGATTGAGTAGGAAATATGTTCCAGACAGACTGTTAGTCTATATATTAATGGTGGTGATCTTTCAGTGACTGTTTCTGCAGGTTATATCACTATGCCAGTAGGTGGCGATACAATATTGCATTATGAGTGAGTCATTGAATCAGTCATTCAAAAGTTTTGTTCATAACCACTGATTCATTCAGGAACAAAACAATTGACCATCTTTAGGAACGAGTTATTGAATTACTCACTCGACAGATTCGTCCAAAAAGTCTGCCAGGAAGAAAACACCATTAGGGCCAGTTAAAACGGACACATGGCAGTGGAACGGGGGGAACAATACAAGTTCTAGAGACAAGCTGAACTTCTTTTAACTTGAACTTTGCATTTTTAAAATGCTGTGTCATGCGTGACACACTACAAAAGATGCAATACATGAACGCAACAGTCGAATATGTCCTTCCAGCATATCTTTACATAGAAAAACTGTTAAACATCAGCAAAATGGAATGAAGGGGGAAAAAAGCATTCTGTGTGAATGGCCCCTTACTGTATTGCAACAGTTGTGCTGTGGCTTTGTTTGGGACTATTTTTGTTAGCGGAACCAAAACAAAACTATCAATATTGCCTCTAAAATGTAAGTTACTCAATATTAACTTTTTGTTTACTGTACTGTTGCATAAACACAATATCACACACTCATGCTGCTTTCTTGTTATTTAGAAATGGTCAAAGCTGTAGTTGCTAGTTCTAACATTACACAGAAGAAAGAATATATGTTGTGGCCATAAATTAAGAGATCTACAAATTAACTCCCTGTTTTAGAAACATAAGTTACACTGAAATACACTCAGTGTATAGTTTGTAGATATACTATCTGTGTTTTGGAAGGTTCCTGTTCCTGAAACACAGGATGTAATGTTTCAGTCTTTACCTGGAATTGAAACATGAGGTGCTTTTCGGTGGTGCATGAACAGACATTCACAGAATGCAGCAGTCATGCTGGTGGCAGACAGGCCCTGATATAGACGTACCTTTGTGACCGATTGCTCATGTATGAGATCATATGATGATGGTGTTAGGGAAAAGAAGAGTTAGGAAATGAAGTGGTAACTCTGTCTAAACAAAAATGTCTAAACCCAGACAGCATATCACATAAGATACTTTGTTTTAGCCAAACTCTAAGTTAGCATTGAATGTTCAAAAATATGGTGTTAAATATGCCAGAGGGAAATGGTGTTATAAATTGAACATGAATATAAAAGTATATAGAACAAAGTAACTAAAGTTGTAACACTTTATTTTAAGGACCAATTCTCACTATTACAGTTTTTCTGAATTGCTAAACATTACGCTCCATTCTCTGAACCAAATTCTCACTAGCTTAAACCAATTTGTCGAATAAAGCACTCTTTCTGCTAAACCTTAAACACGTTCAGGCAGTTTAGACACTGTTTGCAGATCTCATGCACTCTTTTTTGCTAAACTCTAAACACATTCTCATTCACTTGAATAAGACACACTGTGATGCATTTGTGCTGCAAAATGCTAAACACAAGAGGCAAAAGTTAAACACAAGTAAAGCACAGTTGTCATCATTTACACACAACTATTAAAACTTGTTCACACTTGTTTCTAATGATCTGATCAAACCAACTGTACAAAATATGAGCCAGTTCAGAGTGCACAAGTGGCACAGGTGACTGAATGATGATACGAACAATAGATGGAAACAATCTGAGAAGGAGAGGAGGAAGAGTACATGTAAGAAGTGGAGGATGAGGAGAGAAAGAGTAAGGTTTAGAGAGTGCTATCAAGGCTGGATCTGTCAGACCAGAGGATTTTTTTCTCTTTGTCTAGCAAAAAAGACAACATTACTTGTCATGTGGACAAAGTCCTCAGGCCGGACTCAAACACAAAGACATGATGCTGAGACAGAATTAATCTCTCATTGACCCTGTTTTTACAGTTGCACAACTTACAGTATTTGAGTGTACTTTAACATGCTATTCATTTAGAGTTTTATTTGACCCTTTTGGCCTTTGCAGTTGGACTGGAGTATTTTTGCAGTATCCAAGTGCTGAATATATACAAACATTCAGTACTATTCAATATTCAGCACAATACTGTTCTTCAGTATGCCTATACAATATATTCACCTTACTCAGTTGCAATTACTATACTTTTTTTTGTACAGAATTGCTAAATTGTTTTCTTTCTGGATGCTGTGTTCTCCATTTTTCTCTGTAGTGTCTAATAAACTCTCTGAAGTGTTTATTTTATTGACTCGTGTGTGTGATCTGAGAGTGCTGTTTGATTTTGAGTGCAAGTGAAATGGTTTTGCAGTGATTGTTTGATTTTGATGGAAGAGTCACAGGTTTCATGAATTTAGTTTGAGTATTTGGATTTGTGTTGGAGGTTTTGAGAAAATTAGTGATTTCAAGAAATGTGTTTAAGCAATTCAGAAAAACTGAAACGAGTTGCTTACTAGCATGCATATTAGTGGCATGTAGGCAATTTATTAGTTCTTATAAAGCATGTATCAGTGTCTTATTCGGCATGACCATATTTTAGATCCCTTAAGCCACATTGTTTTGACGTCGGTTTTATTTCACTAAACTGATCCATTTTAATGAATTAATGAATGAATGAGTGAGTGAGTGAGTGAGTGAGTGAGTGAGTGAGCGAGTGTGTGTCTGGTATTCACTGTTATAGACATCCAACAAGTATCGTAATACCAGTAAATTTTGACCTTGTGAGTGAGTGAATGTGAGTGAGTGTGAGTTGAGTGAGTGAAATGATCTCTATGAAGAATTTAAGTCAGGTTTCAGGCCCCACCATAGCACAGAAACTGCACTTGTTAAAATTACAAATGACTTGCTTCTTGTGTCAGACCAAGGCTGCATCTCATTGCTAGTTTTACTTGACCTTAGTGCTGCGTTCGACACTATAGATCATGACA
>NW_015552564.1:819976-823311 GCF_001515605.1 Sinocyclocheilus anshuiensis
TGAGTGAGTGAGTGAGTGAGTGAGTGAGTGAGTGAGTGAATGAAAGATTGAGTTGAGTGAGTCAGTGTATGGGTGAATGAATGTTCAGTGATTTATACTGTATGTTGTAATGTTGAAATTAATACATTCTCAAGGCTGAGACTAACTTTTTTTTTTTTCCAGCAGGGCTTTGAACCTTTGTCATCATAGTGTTTCATACTGTGAGCAGCACCAGCAAAATCGTTGTGATTTTCCACTCCAAATCAGCACAGCTGTCTGATCTAACTAAAACACCAGCCACATTTTTTAAAATCCATTAAAGTCAAAATATTCCCCTAAATGAAGACTGCATGTGCCTTCAGTTTTACAAACTCATCTGCATATAACACAATAATTGATTCTGTTTTATAAATGAATGTTTGAAAATGGAAAGATCTGATGTTTGGTGCCTAGCCATGATATTTGCCATAAAATACATTCCCACTTCCTGTACATATAGACAGCACTGGATTTGTCAGAATTAAAGGCCACCTCCTGTAGCGCCGACTCAAAAGCTCCATTCCACCACAAGAAAAATAAAGGCTGAGTCAAAGGCGGGTTCAGTTATTGTAATCATTGGCACGGATGTTGTGTGGTTGCTAGGGATGACGCGGGCGATTCGAACCACAGAGCATCAAAGTCCTGCCAATAATCACAAAACGCCAGCCCCCAGAAAAAAGCCAAGCTGATATTTTAAAACAGATTCCTTACAGCACTCATACCTAGAGTATAAGTTTCAAATCAGATACAAACCGCTATTTATTTGGAACATCTGTGCATTTATTTGCTATATAGTACGTTAACCACATGCCATCCACAATATGGTTTGGTCAATGTTAAATAAGAAGCTAACAACAATATCGCTGTACTCTACAAAGTCAAAACAACAATTAAATACCGATAAAAACTGAAGTGTACTTGAGTCCCAAGTAGATTTGTGTCGAAACAAATACTTGAATCAAAATTAGACTACAAAATGAACTACACATTGCAAGTCTATAAACATTTGAAACTCCTGTGGAGGATACTGTATATATTATGGGAAAAATTGTTACCAGCCCTACCTTCTCAATATCTGGCAGGGCATTTATACCGCAGCTCTGCAGTCTTTCAGATGGCCGCTGTAAATCCCTCCTCTCTCGTGTCTGAGTGCTTTTGGGAAAATATAAATTGTAGTGTAAATCCAGCCTCTCCTTATTTACATTAGCATGTGAAAGGTCCGGGAGCAATTTGGCTGGCAAATGTTCCTGAGCTCACAGTGCATTACTGTAGGAGGGACACTGGTTTGGCACGATCATTTATAAAGACTAGGACATTGCTTTTGAGATACTTACTTCATTTTTCCTTATGAATCAGCAGAACCGTATTTCAAAAGCAATATTTCTGGTCTCTTGATTATACATAAGTATAATATATACATCTATCAGGGTTTAGCAGGGATGTCATGTCATTGCACCTCTGGAAATGTCTGCAGGTAAAGTGAATCAGTGTCCTTTGAAGAAAATTGCTGTTGAATTTGGCTGTATACTGAATTACAGCTTTTTGAGGCATGTTGACAAATGACCTATTTTAACAGCGCAGTAAAAAAAAAAGCCAAAGTAGAATTAAGTTCAGTAAGTTTCTGCAAAGAACTGTAAATATGAAACTCTGGCATGACTGTGAATTATTATTGTTATTACAGTCACTGACAGGACGGTTGTCCGTTGTGCAAAAATGTTATGATTAAACAATGCAAAAATGCACTGAAGGTCCAATGAATTTACAGCTCCAAAATCTAAGAACAGAGAACAGAGATTATAGTGTAAAAAATATACTGATTTTAAGTAATGTACTGTAAGATTTTACAGTACACAACAGTTAACGTGTTACCTTACAGTAACTTTTGTTTTCATATGTAGTGACAAATCATTGTATTTAAACAATTTAAACAGTTTTAACAAATTTAGACAATATATAACACATGCTTTTAGTAGTAGAAAGTATTTCATAAGTTTCAGAAAAAAATTATATGAATTATTATCAATTATTATTATTATTATTATTATTATTATTATTATTATTTAACATTTTTGGAAAAGTGTCCCATAAATCACTGAGGGCCTATTATATCTCACTTTCTTTCTTTCTTTCTTTCTTTCTTTCTTTCATTACATTTTGTACATTTAGTTTATGTTTTTTTTGTCATTGTACTACCTCTGATTATCAGTATTTAAGAAACAAATAAGCAGGTTTATACATTGTAAAAATTATTTTAGTATTATGACTATAATTTAAAATTAAAATAAAAGTTATATTTTATAGATTAATGGGACACAGCTGAAACATATAGAACTAAATGGGGACAGGAACAGGATGGACCAAATATGGGTATAGAGTAACAGGAGGCAGGAACACAGGGAAAACAAAACAAAAACCGACCATAAACGTGACATTACTCCCCCCTCCCGGAAAGCCTGTCCCGTGCCTTAACAATACCACCGGGGGGTGGGGGGTGCCCAGGAGGCTGGTGCAAAACAGGGACACGGGAAGGCCTCCAGGGCGGATCAGGCAGTCCGAGGAGCCATGGTGGATCAGGGGACTCGGGAGGCCATGGCGGATCGGGCAGTTCAGGGGGCCATGGCGGATCAGGCAATTCAGGCGACCATGGCGGAACAGGCAGTCCGGGGCGCCATGGCAGAGCAAGCAGTTCAGGATGCCAGGGCAGAGTAGGAGACTCAGGAGGCCATGGCGGATCAGGCAGTTCAGGAGGCCATAGCGGAGCAGACAGCTCGGGGAGCCATGGCGGAACAGGCAGACTAGGAAGCCATAGCGGAGCAGGGAACTCAGGAGGCCGTGGCAGATCAGGGTACTCAGGAGGCCATGGTGGATCCTCCGTGACCTTAGCCGGCTCGGCCACGGGCATATACCCCTGCCCCAAAATTTTCTTGGGGAAAATTAGGAATTCTGGGGGGCACCCTGGAGGAGCGGGCACTTGAGGGCGCTCTGGAGGAGCTGACTCTGAAAGTGCTCTGGAGGGCGCTCTGGAGGTGCAGGGCTGGCTAACTCGAGGGAATCAGGAGACAAAGGAGGGCTGGACGGGACCAGCGGAGATGAAGGAAAACTTTCTGGAGCGGATTCTGGGGTGAGGATAGGAGCCAAGAACTCTGGAGGTAGCACCATGTCCAAGAGTGCTGAGTCAGCAGCGGCCGGCGGGTTTGACGGCGAGCTGGTTCTGGATCGGGGCTGGACACTCTCCAGACAACGGAGGATCCCTTCCCTCCAGCTCAGTCCTGTGGTGTCTGGGAGGTCCACGGACTGATAGTAATTGGCCCCGATCC
>NW_015552564.1:823664-827152 GCF_001515605.1 Sinocyclocheilus anshuiensis
AACGCCATACTTGCGGCGATCCCGCAGAGCTCCCACGCATATTCCACAAACGGGAGATCCAGACGAGCTAGGGGAGCGGCGAACCGAGCGGCAACTTCCATAGCCGCAGTGAGAAACTGGCAAGAAAACAAAAAACTTTCAAAATGGAAATAAACGGGGAGAAGGGGCACCGCTTACTCTTTGTTCGGTGCTGTCTTCTGTCACGGTGTCGCCTACTGTGTCGGAGCGAGGAGCGTAGGAGATTTCAACATGGATAGTCTTTATTTACAATCAGGACACACACGTAGAAACGGGGATCGACGTTTAAGACAGCACGCTAGACATGGAAACACACAGGGCTTAAATCATGGTACTAATCAAGGAATAGACAAGGGTATTAATGAGACACAGCTGAAACATATAGAAGTTTGGCAGTATATTTTTTAGAGTAAAGTTAAAATTCATTAGAAGAGAATAATAAACTAGGAACAACATGCAGGTTCTGGCTTACACTGCCATTTTTGATGAAATAATTTTGAAGCTGAGTGAAAGTAGGACACAGAGAGAGACAGCAAAAACAAATTGATATTCATAATAAACCAGTGAGATTTCACTTTCAGGATTTAGGAAAATCCACAAAATATGGATAAATGTCACTGTACAATCTTTACTGTGCGATCATATGTTATTTGTACAGGCAGTTACACCGTCCATTCTTAATGTTTGACCCAGAATCAAACAAGCCTCAGCGGGAGTCATAACGGAATTCCACATTGTCAAATAAACTTGAGTATCAGTGTTCAAACTGAATTAAGACTGAATAAAGCCTCAAACCTGATGCCTCATAATGTCAAGGATAAAATATGTGGTTCTTATTCCTCTGTGATTTAAGGATTCATGTGATATTCATGACAGTATAAAACATTTGGATCAAAATAGTCAAGTTATATGTTTGTAGATTTCATATTTGATTTCTGTGTTTACATTGACTGACTGCATATGAATGGAAGATGAAAGTGGGGCATTTTCAGTGCAATCACTATAGTGTCTGAAACGGCAATCAAAGCTCTCAGAAAATGATTATAGATATGTGATTGCCTTCTATTATCACAAATCCAAAACATGCAATTACAAAAGGTTCTCTTTTTTTTTCTTTACAAAATATATGTCATCAAAGTAATTCCTCATAATTGCAAACCTATCAGTACATTTCAAATAATATAAAATCATGAAACATTATTGCCATAGCAACAACGATTCCCCATCAGGAAAACACAGATGGGAAACATCTGTGAAAAATACTGATTACTGATATATTATATGTTAAATAAATGATCCATTGTTGACACTGTAGACAGATTTAGCCCATTAGTAGAGAATAGTGCAATCCATATGTATTTAGTATGGATTCACCATTCACAAATCTGACAGTCCTGGAATTCAGGCTTTCAGCCAAGTGAAGCAAAATGTCTCCGTTCTTATAGTCTCAGAGTTTCAGCCGGTACACCAGCAGACCGCAAACAGTTTGTTCTCTCACCGTCTGATACATACAGTGTCACACACAGAATTGGAAAGCACTTTTGAAAAATGCAAGTTCCAATTAGGTTGCTCAACAACAACAGCGCTTGTAGGAATTGAGGAGTGCATATTTTAAGTTCAGCGGGAAACAAACTCATGTTCTAGAGGTACTGGACTGATATTATGAGCACTTCTGAAAAAGAACTAGATTAGCGAAAGTTTTCTAGGTTAGTGGCATACAATTGTATTACATGTTTTTTCAGGAAACAGTATTTTAAGTAACATAAAAAAAAATAAAAATGTTATAACATTATAAATGTGTTTACTGTCACTTTTCATAAATTTAATGCATCTTTGATGAATAAAAGTATTAATTCATTTTTATTTTATTTTACTTTGACCTCATATGTCATCCGCCCGGAGATGCTTCCGTGTACAACTTTTGGCGCAAGCTAGATTAAAGTGATTATTACGTTTTGAATATGGATATTTTTCTTACAAAAACGCATGCGAAAGTTTTCTAGGTTAGTGGCATACAATTGTATTACATGTTTTTTCAGGAAACAGTATTAAGTAACATAAAAAAAAATACAAATGTTATAACATTATAAATGTGTTTACTGTCACTTTTCATAAATTTAATGCATCTTTGATGAATAAAAGTATTAATTCATTTTTATTTTATTTTACTTTGACCTCATATGTCATCCGCCCGGAGATGCTTCCGTGTACAACTTTTGGCGCAAGCTAGATTAAAGTGATTATTACGTTTTGAATATGGATATTTTTCTTACAAAAACGCATCGATTCGCTACAGGAGGACTTTGTTCACCTGGAAACTGTGATACATTGCAAACATTTTGATATATATCAGCATGATTTACCGGTCCAAACAAACAAACAAACAAACAAACAAACAAACAAACAAATAAATAAATAAATAAATGCTATCCACCCTTTTCCAGACCTCTTAAGCTGCAATTGCTACTGTGAAGCCTACAATGACGCCCTCCTCTCCATTGCTGTTTCCACTTTGCATGCTTTATTTCTCATCTTGTATCACGATCGGCACTCTGCATAATTAAAGAAACAATCCAGAAACCGGTGGTGTGACCACACAGATTGTGGGGATAGCATATTGTGTTGTCTTAGTGTCTGAGATGATTTATGCTGTCTTTCCATCTCATCTGTCTCTCGCTGCACGTGTTGAAGAGACGCTCACAGTCTCCTAACCAACTTCCAGAGTCTCTTTGCCAAATGTGAATCTCACACTGAGTTTACTAGGCTGAGCTTCACCATACCAGATGTCAGAGTGAAAGCAAACACTGGCAACTTTCAATATTTAATCAGAACCTGAAGGATGAGCTGTTGTCTGAAAATATCTGAAGACAATGGTTGAAATGAAGCATCAAGTGTTTTGTTTATCTGTTTGTTTCTTCCTTTCTGTCTTCAATCTTTATGGACAGATATACAGTGGATTATATTAATCTAAAATCAAGTGGACAAGCTTCTATATTACATATTTTATTACAACTACCTATTTTTTTTTTTTTTTATAAAATTATATTATTTCATATTTCTCATTTTACATACATTTTTGCATATATTTACAATACCGTTCAAAATTTTAGGGTTGCTCACCAAGTCTGTATTTATTTGTGAAATGTATTTGTATTCATAGATATTTTAAGATGTGATGCAAAGGTGAATTTTCAGCAGTTATGTAAGTCATATATATATATATATATATATACAGTGGTGTGAAAAAGTGTTGGCCCCCTTCCTACATAAATACATACATTTTTGCATATATTTACAATACCGTTCAAAATTTTAGGGTTGCTCACCAAGTCTGTATTTATTTGTGAAATGTATTTGTATTCATAGATATTTTAAGATGTGATGCAAAGGTGAATTTTCAGCAGTTATGTAAGTCATATATATATATATATATATACACACACACACACACACACACACACACACTCACT
>NW_015552564.1:827938-831934 GCF_001515605.1 Sinocyclocheilus anshuiensis
TTTCTTTCTTTCTTTCTTTCTTTCTTTCTTTCTTTCTTTCTTTCTTTCTTTCTTTCTTTCTTTCTTTCTTTCTTTCTTTCTTTCTTTCTTTCTTTCTTTCTTTCTTTCTTTCTTTCTTTCTTTCTTTCTTTCTTTCTTTCTTTCTTTCTTTCTTTCTTTCTTTCTTTCTTTCTTTCTTTCTTTCTTTCTTTCTTTCTTTCTTTCTTTCTTTCTTTCTTTCTTTCTTTCTTTCTTTCTTTCTTTTTATAGTTTTAGGGTTAACAAAAATGTCTGTAAAATTAACAGATTATTTCCTGCTGCAAATGATCAGTACATTGTTTTATCTGTGTAATAATCTGTGTATTAGAATACTTGAAAAGGACCATTATTTATATTCATAATAGTAGTAGTAGAAAGAAGAACAACTATTACAATTTTTCTCAGTCGCTTCGGTGCATTTCTCAAATCATCCTTAATATTTGCAAAAAAGTATGTGCATTTCTCAAAACAATTCGTACAAACAGCACCACACAATGGATGACCTGCAAAAGCCTGTAACTTACTCCAAATCTTCAGTTCATCTCTCAAAAGTAAGTATTTATGTCATTGAACATATCAGTGCCATCAGAATGAAAAGTCCTTGTGTCATTGTTCACAAACAAGATAGTCAAAATGGTCAAAACTAGTCAAAACTATGGCAACATTTTGGATGACAGTTACTGTACTGAACAGTATGCCATATGCTTATGTATGCCATATGTCCATTTCAAAAGTACAAATTTACACATTACTGTATGTGGGATGTTGATTGAAAGAGACTTGATAGAATTCCCAGTTACACTTTTACTAGTGGTCTGACCAAAAAAACACACATTACAATGTCATTATGATAAAGAAAAGGAAAAAGAAATATGGGCACAAAGATGAAAATAAAACAATTAGAAAGTCCATTGTCAGAATTTGTAACTCTTGTGTTGTCCTCTGTCTATACAGTATATGCTTTCCAACTGAAGATTCATGAGATGAACCTTTGAGCTATTTCAGATAAATGGTTTATCATTGGTTGATCTACACTCTCTTCATTAGTGAAAGTCAAGATTCACTTGCACAATTCATGCCAAACTTAAAAAAAGTCTAATAATAATGTGTAAAAAATGTGCTTGACAGTTTATGACAACTAGATGAACCATTTTGAATTTAATGACTTATACGGTGAACTAAAGACTAGATGTTTTGAGGGGGAAGGCTATTGCACAGAAAACTATATAATACATTTTGAGCAACATGGCATTAGCAACTGATAATGTAGGAAACCGCAGATAAATGTACATAATCAATTGCATGAATGTACAAAAAGCAATCGCAGCTTGTTCAAAAGAATGAGAAACTGCTTTTATGATGTGTACAAATGACTAGATGATGTGGAGGTTGTACAAGTAGTTCTGAGAATTTCATTTCTGATTTGAGAAATGCACCAAAGCAACTGAGAAAAACTGTAATATGACTGGTTAATAACCAGAGTCAAGCAGAATGTGGCTTGTAACAGCAGGTCTAAAATAGATGGATGGACGGACAGACAGGCAGACAGATAGACAGATGATAAATAAATAAATTAATTAATTCATTAAAAATACAAATCAAACTATGTGCTGTGAAAGTGCAAAAAGGCTCCAGCGTCCCATGAGGCATTTGTGTCACTCTCTGGCATAAACTCACGGCTGGCGCTCAACCCCTGTGTGCCCTGCTGCTGCAGTAATTCAAAGAGTAAAGTGCCCATTCCACACTCGCCTCTGTTTTGGTTCATAACCTCAGGGGCAAACAGACGTTTAGAATTTTTAAAAGAGCGTGTGACAAATAAACCTTTAATCCATCTAAATACTGCATGGCCTCAGTGTGTGTGCAACTGTGCACAAAACATGTACTGCTTGTCAAGAGCCTGTGGATGCTTGAAAATTATTTAACAATACATTATTCTGCTCAGATTTATTTACATTGACTTTTCTTTGTTTTCACCACACATTAAATGTCTAATTTTTCATCCCAAGCTCTTCACTGAAACTCTCAAAATTGTTTACTTTTTTTTTTTGCAAAAAAAAAAAAAAAAATTAACTATAAAATTAAAATGGAAAAAGTGTTTAATATTAACATATTAAAATATGTTTTCAAAGAAAATACAAATTAAAACAGAAAATACAAAAATAAAAACAGCTTAAAAATATTACCAAAAACTACAATAGTATCTCAATGATACTAAAATAACATAAATCAACTAAAATATGGTACCAATATTGGCCCTCCTCTTGATCTCTTTGCGTCGGTTGGCAAACCAATTGTAGACTTTCAATGATGTGACTCTTTCCAAGTCAGACAACTTCTTTCCTAGCCAGGAAAAACAAGATTGAAAGGTCAAAGACGACTGCTAAAATGCAAATGCGATATGTCATTTGAAGTGCAAGTAATAATTCATATGTATTCATTTATTATACAAGTTATTATATTTAACATTTACAGTAATTAAGATTTACAAATGGGACTAAACAATGTAAAAATAGTGGATCATTAAGGAAAAATAATAACAAAATAATGACATATATATATATTTAATTAAATTGTTAACCCTAATTATCAGTTTATATTATCTCACAATTATTTTAGTTTTACTATTTAAAAGAAAAAAATAAATCACAAATAGATACAGTTTTTGACAAATTTGACCTTCATGACAAAAACAGAAATAGTTTTAATTATATCTTTTACTTGTTCTTTTTTTCGCCATTTTCCCATTCTCACAAAGGACTTGCTCTCAAATCAACCTGCAGCACTCGTAGCATGAAAGAGGATAACAGACTAGTATTTCCAACTTTTTTCCCCTCCTGAGTTATAACCTTTTATGATGAGCTGATGCTGGCAAAGCCGCTTTTAGCAAAACAAGCACCATCAAAGAAGAACAAATAGACAGGTGTAGCTTTAGATTCAGGAATTTGCCTGTGAACTATATTCAGCATTTCTCATGTGGATCTGCAGAGGTCAGACAGACTGACCTCATCTGCTAAATATTGTTTCTGCTGTCATCCGCACAGAAATCTCAACTGAAATGTGCCCACAGTGTTCGGGAAACACGTGTCTGCTTTGGTGCATCTACACAATGCCATAAATTAGTGTTTTTTGTGGTTGCATGTTGCTAAGGCCTGGAGGAATATGGACATTAGCCAGTTAAAATACAGATGTCTGACCAGCACCAACAGTGTAATTCCATTCAGCTGTAATTTATATTTCGACCCCGTCGGCAGACCTGTCATTCCTGGTTCAGACGGGAAATCTAAGCTGACTGGTACTTAATGAGAAAAGTGAAACAGTTAACTTTTATGAGACTCCCACAAAAATCGCGAAACTTTCGCTATAAAACAAGAGCCTTTAGCTAATCATGGTCCGCCGTAAAGCGCTCTGGCATTTAAGAGAGAAATAATTAACTTATCATCTCCATCCTGTGTGAGTGACGCGAGAACAAAGAACAGCACCCAATTATAGCACTCTCCTTTACCACGCGGGTCAAATTCCAGCATTGCTAGGTGTGAAGTCTTTAATGACTGTGTAATTCATAACTCGTCAAATCCTCCGTATGAAAGCAATATGTCTCGGCCCTGAAGTTAAGACAAATCAATATTATGCTTTGCTGGTTTCTGTGGTATTGTGCTTGCAGTTTTAGGTACTTTTCTGAGCTGTGTCTAGGACACGAGGTACCACATTTAGAGGTGTTATTTGAAAACATAGATGTCCGAGGCTTTGTGTGCTGTATTCTAACTGCCAAAAGTTATGAACAACAAAACCTAATATCTAATATTAAAAAAAAGCCCTGACTGTGACTAGAATGTTTACATACTGCTGTAGGCTCTCTTGGTTGTGTTTCATATGGAAGCCTCTTTGGGCTTCTGAGTAAAATAATAATTGGGAAATTATTGGGACTTTATTTCTCATTATTGGGACTTGAGTCTACTTCTGAAAAAAAAAAAATAATAA
>NW_015552564.1:835785-842028 GCF_001515605.1 Sinocyclocheilus anshuiensis
GTGACATTATTTCTGGTCATTTCAAATGTATAATTTGTGATTGTGAGTTTATTTCTCACAACAGTGACTTTATTTATTGTTCTTGGAACTTGGGACATATATATGGAAATTGTCCCTTTTTCCTGTAATTGTTACATTATTTATGTTAATTGCTACTTTATTTCTTGTAATTGTGAGTTTATATATTACAACCGGGAATTTATTCCTTGTAATTGCATTTGTATCTTACAACTGGGGCTATTCTCTTATAATTACAACTTAATATTTTGGTAATTGCTTCTTTTTTCTTGAAATTGTAAACTCAATCACAATCACAACTTGTATTCATAATTTTACATTTATATCGTACAGTCAATACTTTATTCTTTCAAAATTGTGAATTTTCTTGTAATTATGACTTTTCTCTGGTGATTGCTACTTTATTTCTAGGAATTGTGAGTTTATGTCGCACAATCATAACTTTATTTCTTGTTTTGAGTTTATTTCTCAATCGTGACTATTTGTTGTACTTGCAACTATATTGTATTTAAACTATGCGACTATACTTTATTTCTTGTAATTATGAGTTTATTTCGCAATCATTATTTTATTTCTTATATTTGCAACTAAATCTTACAGCTGCAGCTTTCTCAAAATTGTGACTTTTTTCTTGTAATTACGACTATTTATTGTAATCGTGTTTATATCTTACAATCACAACTTTATTTCTTGCAATTATGAGTTCATTTCTAAATAATGATTTTATTTATTGTACTTGCAACTACATCTTATAACTGAGACTGTTTCTTAAAATTGCGACTTTTCTTTAATTACCACTTTATTTCTAATTGCTACTTTATTTCTAATTTGAGTTTATATCTAATTTGCAACTTTATTTCTTGTAATTGGGAGTTTATATCTTACAATCACATCTTTATTTATTGTGATTATGAGTTTATTTCTAAATCATTATTTTATTTATTGTACATGAAACTACACATTATAACTGTGACTGTTTCTTACAATTTTGACTTTTCTTTACTTGAATTACAATTTTATTTCTGGAAATTGCTACCTTATTTGTAATTGTGACTTGTAATTGTGAGTTTATATCTCATTCACAACTTTATTTCTTGTAATTGTGAGTTTGTATCTCACAATTGTGACTTTATTATATTACAACTTTATTATCTTACAACTGGGAATGTTTTCTTGTAATTATGACTGTTTTTCAGCTAAATGTTCTTTTATTTCTCACATTTCTCAGTTTGTATTTCACAATCACAATTTTATGTCTTCTAATCACAACTATATCTTATAACTTCAAACTTAAAAATGTAACTATTTCTTGTAATTGCTACTTTATTTCTTACAATTATGACATTATTCCTCACATGTATTTATTTATTTATTGCATTTTTCACCTTTATTTGGTACATTATAGAGTAGAGAGGAAGCAAGGGACAGAGAGAGGGGAACTGGATGGAAAAGTACCACGAGCTAGGACTTGAACTCGGTTCACCTGGAGCACAAATGTGCCACGAGGCTCAGACACAATGTGACTTTTTAAACTTTCTCACAATGATCTGATTTTGTGTAACTGAAGTATTAACTAAATAATCACTTTAGCAATCTTAGCATATAATATTAGGTGTTTTATGAATGATATTTAATAAGGAAATATGCAAATAAAATATTTTATTACTATGATCCACTATGGTTATAGAAACCAAACACAACGTTTATAATGACATAATTCACAAGTACACTGTACCATAAATACAAGTGCCAGAAATGCAAGTATTGTTAGAAGATAATTTGTCAGTTCCCAGGTGAGGTAAATAAATAAAAACTGTCATGTGGTAATCTGGAAATTTTCTCCGTTTATTCATTTCATAAATAGGATGTTCCTTGTAAACAATAGAAAGGATGCAGCCTCACCCGTTTTCACTTTAAATATATCGCTGACACTCCACTAGCATATGGTCAGTGGCCAAAATCGTCATATTATCTTAGCAAATCACAGGAAACTGAAGGCATATCACAAACAAAACAATGGCTCTTACACAAATCATCTAATATTTTACTTTTCAATTATGTGATTAGATGTGAGAAGAGGAAAAAAAAGGACAATAATTATTTTCTTTCAAATTAATCAGAATATTCAGTGAAGGTAAAGCAGAATGGACAGTCTTTCACTGAGTGTCTGATGTATTACACACACAGAGAAATGACTAGAGCTGGTTTAAACAGTCAGTTCCACAGGGTTTTTATCAGTCTGCCTGGAAACAAGGTAATTTTTACAAGGTATCAGTTAACTGTAATACCACAACTCATAACTACAAACCTAATTAAATCAAACATTAAATCAAACCCTAATCGTAAACCTACCTCAAAGTAAGTGCATGTTGTTATTACCCAGTACTTAATTGTATAATTATACTGTAACAAGGACACCTTAAAATAAAGGGTTGCACTTTATTTTAAGGTGTCCTTGTTACAGTGTAATTAAAGGCTAAAAAACAAGTACAGCTTACTGTTACAGGTAATATTACAACAGTGGGCCTTACAGGGTTAACTACATGCACTTTCTATATGGTAAGGGTTAGGATTAGGATTTGGCTTAGGGCTACTTGCATGTAATTATGCATAATTTATAGTTATTATAATAGTAAGTAAATGTAACGTAACAAGGACACCTTGAAATAAAGTGTTACCAAATAAAGTTTAACTGAATTACATTCCTTGCTTATTGTTTGTAAAATATATATATTTTAATTCATTACATTTTTTTTTTTAATTATTAACCATGCAAACCCAACCACACAAACAAATAAATATTTTCCAAACTAACCTGCCCCTAACTAACATGTGAAAGCTGAATCAAGTCTTTGTTCACTTTATTTGTAAATTAGGTGCTTCTCGACTAGAATTAGTCAATTTGTACCAGACTTTATGCCATTAGTCTGGTTACTCAATACTATATGGATAAAGTAACAAAGAAAAGGGAAGACTTTAGTGCTTCCAGATTTTATTTTCAGAAACATTACAGAGAAAGAGAGAGATAATTTATTTCACACATTATCAGGTGGGGAATGAATGTAAATATCTGCCTGTACTTTACTACATTGATCAGGCAGCCATTCCAGCCGCTGAAAGCCAAAGCCTGCAGATAATCAGAACCTTCTGATGCTAAAATCAAGAAGTGCTGAGTAGAGTGTTCCACATTTGAGGCCTGCGCTCCAGTCATGACAACCATGAGCTCCATCTGAGAAACTGCTAACTTTAATAAGGTGGACTATCAACCTTGTTCCTTCCCCCATAAAATAAAATATTAGTGTACATTTTGGAGAAGGGGAAGATTCACATGCCAGTTTTTCCACCAGCAGCATTGCCAGTTTTTAGTTTCAGAGGTTCGGAGAGAATTAGAAACAGATGTGGTGTCTTTGAAACAGAACTTCTGATGTATCACTCGCAAGAATCTTTGTTGGCTCGAATAAAAACAGAAACAAATCCCATCCCTTAAACTGACAACACCCTCCTGAACGCAACAAGCTCATCAAAAACAAACATGAGCATTTGCCGTATTGCTTTTACAGAAAACATATGCGAGCGAGCCGTTCTATGTTTTGGTCTCGCACACATGCAGAGGAAGCTGAGTCAGCTCGGTTATGAACTTTAGGTCTGCAGGCGTGATTATTCGCCGCCAGTGACGCATCAGAAGCGGTATTTTGAATGACATCATTGGCGTGAAGCATGTGATGTGTGGCGGTGTTTGGGTTATTGGGGTCTGTTGCAGATGTGTGGGTGTCAAATCCTCAATGTATTCGGCTTTCTCACTCCCACAGTGGAAATTCTCACACACAGATGGAAATACATCTGAAAACAAACACTTAGTTACTGACAAAGGTACTGCTTTCGTGTGACAGATTTTGTTTTCAAATCTGATTTTCTTTGACATTGTATACCTAAATAAAGCTTCATAAACAAGTTATTGACATATATAATTCTGAATTAGCTGCATAATGATAAGGTAACATTTTACAATACGATTGTTTCTGTTAACATTACTTAACGCTTTAAAATACATTAATGTAATCTAAGAATATATTATTCTTCCGTTAATACATACCCCAGTTTCACAGACAAGGCTTAAGCCTAGTCCTAGACTAAAATGTAAGTTTGAGCTGTTTCAAATGAAAGAAACTTGCACTGACTGATCTTAAAATATATCAGTGCCTTTGTTTTGTCTCAAGATGCACATCAGTAATGTTTTCTTCTAAGGAACGTTTATAAAAATTACTTAAATGTCCTAATTGAACTATGGCCTAGTCCTGGCTTAGTCTAAGCCCTGTCTATGAAACCAGGTATAAATTAATATTGATGTATACATCTCCAAATACCAAAATGTATAGAAATTAACATTAGTAAACAATAATAACAACATTTACAACATCACCATTAATACATTCCGCACAATTAGTGTTAAATTAGTTGTTAGTTCAAACCTTATAATAATAATAATAATAATAATAATAATAATAATAATCATCATAAATTATCATCATCATCATCATCATCATCATCATGAAAATACTTCATTGAAAGCCAAAAAGTCCAAAATCTCAAAAATCAATAAATTGATCAAAAGTGATGGTTTCTGCAAAAATATTAAGCAGCAGAACTTTCAACACTGACAAAAACAAGAAATATTTCATGATCTCCAAAACCAGCAAATTATAATAATTTAAGAACATAGAAAAACTGGAGTAATGGCTACTGATACATCAGCGTTACCATGACATAAATAAATAACATTTTAAAATATATTAAAATACAAAACAATTATTTTAAACATTACAAAAAAATCTTATTTTGAATATACAATTTCTACTAATGATTGATTCTGTATTATACTTAAAATTATTTTCAGTGTCATTAATGATCATCATTATAAAGTGCTGCAAGATTTAAAGTGCTATAATGCTGAATAAATTTAAACTGATTTTAATTTCAGCATATAAAGTGCATAAAGTACAATCAATGCAATCACTACTTGGAAAAAAAAAAAATAAATAAAAAATAATATATATATATATATATAGTGAATTAGTGACAGTCAGTGCTTTTTTTTTTCTCTGCGAGACACTCATAGTCTTCATTAACCAAAATCAGTCACCTTACAGTGTGAAGGTCACAGACTCTCATGTGATGATTTGAAAATGCTGAAGAACACTGAAGACTATTCTAGAGCTCTCAGACAGAGCTGCAGGTATCACACGGTTTTATTAAAGAACATGAAGTCAAGAGAGACTTGTATATTCAGGAATCTGTAATGGGACAACTAGTGAGTAACACATGGCACATAAGCGGTACATGAGAAACACCTTGTCCTGTGGACCTTACCTAGTAATTGCTTTTGTCACCTATAGCTGGGCGAAATTTGCCTTGGACAGAATTCAAGAGAGCAAAAGCCATCTGTTGTTTCAACAGTATTTGAAATTAATGCTGTGACACATTTTCAGATTGCATGTCTGTGTGACACTGAACCAGATGCATTTTTCCATGCAAGTTCCCATGTGAATTGTCTCTGTGGTGCATATCTGTATCAGACAGATAGTCGTATAGACAATACTAGACTAAATATAACACAATCAAACAGTGAATAAACAGGATATAAACACATACAAATTCTCATCTGAATTCACATGTCAGCAGCTCAGCGAAAAAAAAAGAAACGAGCAAATACAATAGGCATTGTTTTTAAAGGTGAATCTTGTTAAACTGGTCTTTCACCACTCGTGATTTTCAATGCGCTGACGCCTGCCAGGAAAGCAGCTTTTTTCCTGTTCTGTCTTAGTGTTTTATTCCAACTTCCTTTTTGAAGCAGCTGAGAGGGAGAAATGTTTCTGGTGTGTCTTAAGTGAACGTGATTTACAGCTGAACTTCAATAGAAAAAAATAAAATAAACTAATAAACAGCAGTCAGCTAGTTGAACTTTCACTCCATTAGTCCCATTTGCTTTCCTTTGTCATTTTAGGTTAGTTTTAATTAAATGTACAATGTCTGGTGCAGTAATATTTAGCTGAGGTACACTTCCATTCAAAAGTTTGGTATCAGCAAGAGTTTAATGTTTCTTAAAGAAGTATCTTTTGCTCATCAAGGCTGAATTTATTAGATCAAAAATAGAGAAGAAAAAAAAAAAAAAAAAAAAAAAAAAAAAAAAAAAAAGGAGGGGGAGAAGAAAGAAAAAATGTTTAAAAG
>NW_015552564.1:842741-847048 GCF_001515605.1 Sinocyclocheilus anshuiensis
CTTTATTTTAAGGTGTCCTTGTTACAGTGTAATTAAAGGCTAAAAAACAAGTACAGCTTACTGTTACAGGTAATATTACAACAGTGGGCCTTACAGGGTTAACTACATGCACTTTCTATATGGTAAGGGTTAGGATTAGGATTTGGCTTAGGGCTACTTGCATGTAATTATGCATAATTTATAGTTATTATAATAGTAAGTAAATGTAACGTAACAAGGACACCTTGAAATAAAGTGTTACCAAATAAAGTTTAACTGAATTACATTCCTTGCTTATTGTTTGTAAAATATATATATTTTAATTCATTACATTTTTTTTTTTAATTATTAACCATGCAAACCCAACCACACAAACAAATAAATATTTTCCAAACTAACCTGCCCCTAACTAACATGTGAAAGCTGAATCAAGTCTTTGTTCACTTTATTTGTAAATTAGGTGCTTCTCGACTAGAATTAGTCAATTTGTACCAGACTTTATGCCATTAGTCTGGTTACTCAATACTATATGGATAAAGTAACAAAGAAAAGGGAAGACTTTAGTGCTTCCAGATTTTATTTTCAGAAACATTACAGAGAAAGAGAGAGATAATTTATTTCACACATTATCAGGTGGGGAATGAATGTAAATATCTGCCTGTACTTTACTACATTGATCAGGCAGCCATTCCAGCCGCTGAAAGCCAAAGCCTGCAGATAATCAGAACCTTCTGATGCTAAAATCAAGAAGTGCTGAGTAGAGTGTTCCACATTTGAGGCCTGCGCTCCAGTCATGACAACCATGAGCTCCATCTGAGAAACTGCTAACTTTAATAAGGTGGACTATCAACCTTGTTCCTTCCCCCATAAAATAAAATATTAGTGTACATTTTGGAGAAGGGGAAGATTCACATGCCAGTTTTTCCACCAGCAGCATTGCCAGTTTTTAGTTTCAGAGGTTCGGAGAGAATTAGAAACAGATGTGGTGTCTTTGAAACAGAACTTCTGATGTATCACTCGCAAGAATCTTTGTTGGCTCGAATAAAAACAGAAACAAATCCCATCCCTTAAACTGACAACACCCTCCTGAACGCAACAAGCTCATCAAAAACAAACATGAGCATTTGCCGTATTGCTTTTACAGAAAACATATGCGAGCGAGCCGTTCTATGTTTTGGTCTCGCACACATGCAGAGGAAGCTGAGTCAGCTCGGTTATGAACTTTAGGTCTGCAGGCGTGATTATTCGCCGCCAGTGACGCATCAGAAGCGGTATTTTGAATGACATCATTGGCGTGAAGCATGTGATGTGTGGCGGTGTTTGGGTTATTGGGGTCTGTTGCAGATGTGTGGGTGTCAAATCCTCAATGTATTCGGCTTTCTCACTCCCACAGTGGAAATTCTCACACACAGATGGAAATACATCTGAAAACAAACACTTAGTTACTGACAAAGGTACTGCTTTCGTGTGACAGATTTTGTTTTCAAATCTGATTTTCTTTGACATTGTATACCTAAATAAAGCTTCATAAACAAGTTATTGACATATATAATTCTGAATTAGCTGCATAATGATAAGGTAACATTTTACAATACGATTGTTTCTGTTAACATTACTTAACGCTTTAAAATACATTAATGTAATCTAAGAATATATTATTCTTCCGTTAATACATACCCCAGTTTCACAGACAAGGCTTAAGCCTAGTCCTAGACTAAAATGTAAGTTTGAGCTGTTTCAAATGAAAGAAACTTGCACTGACTGATCTTAAAATATATCAGTGCCTTTGTTTTGTCTCAAGATGCACATCAGTAATGTTTTCTTCTAAGGAACGTTTATAAAAATTACTTAAATGTCCTAATTGAACTATGGCCTAGTCCTGGCTTAGTCTAAGCCCTGTCTATGAAACCAGGTATAAATTAATATTGATGTATACATCTCCAAATACCAAAATGTATAGAAATTAACATTAGTAAACAATAATAACAACATTTACAACATCACCATTAATACATTCCGCACAATTAGTGTTAAATTAGTTGTTAGTTCAAACCTTATAATAATAATAATAATAATAATAATAATAATAATAATCATCATAAATTATCATCATCATCATCATCATCATCATCATGAAAATACTTCATTGAAAGCCAAAAAGTCCAAAATCTCAAAAATCAATAAATTGATCAAAAGTGATGGTTTCTGCAAAAATATTAAGCAGCAGAACTTTCAACACTGACAAAAACAAGAAATATTTCATGATCTCCAAAACCAGCAAATTATAATAATTTAAGAACATAGAAAAACTGGAGTAATGGCTACTGATACATCAGCGTTACCATGACATAAATAAATAACATTTTAAAATATATTAAAATACAAAACAATTATTTTAAACATTACAAAAAAATCTTATTTTGAATATACAATTTCTACTAATGATTGATTCTGTATTATACTTAAAATTATTTTCAGTGTCATTAATGATCATCATTATAAAGTGCTGCAAGATTTAAAGTGCTATAATGCTGAATAAATTTAAACTGATTTTAATTTCAGCATATAAAGTGCATAAAGTACATTCAATGCAATCACTACTTGGAAAAAAAATAAATAAATAAAAAATAATATATATATATATATATAGTGAATTAGTGACAGTCAGTGCTTTTTTTTTTCTCTGCGAGACACTCATAGTCTTCATTAACCAAAATCAGTCACCTTACAGTGTGAAGGTCACAGACTCTCATGTGATGATTTGAAAATGCTGAAGAACACTGAAGACTATTCTAGAGCTCTCAGACAGAGCTGCAGGTATCACACGGTTTTATTAAAGAACATGAAGTCAAGAGAGACTTGTATATTCAGGAATCTGTAATGGGACAACTAGTGAGTAACACATGGCACATAAGCGGTACATGAGAAACACCTTGTCCTGTGGACCTTACCTAGTAATTGCTTTTGTCACCTATAGCTGGGCGAAATTTGCCTTGGACAGAATTCAAGAGAGCAAAAGCCGTCTGTTGTTTCAACAGTATTTGAAATTAATGCTGTGACACATTTTCAGATTGCATGTCTGTGTGACACTGAACCAGATGCATTTTTCCATGCAAGTTCCCATGTGAATTGTCTCTGTGGTGCATATCTGTATCAGACAGATAGTCGTATAGACAATACTAGACTAAATATAACACAATCAAACAGTGAATAAACAGGATATAAACACATACAAATTCTCATCTGAATTCACATGTCAGCAGCTCAGCGAAAAAAAAAGAAACGAGCAAATACAATAGGCATTGTTTTTAAAGGTGAATCTTGTTAAACTGGTCTTTCACCACTCGTGATTTTCAATGCGCTGACGCCTGCCAGGAAAGCAGCTTTTTTCCTGTTCTGTCTTAGTGTTTTATTCCAACTTCCTTTTTGAAGCAGCTGAGAGGGAGAAATGTTTCTGGTGTGTCTTAAGTGAACGTGATTTACAGCTGAACTTCAATAGAAAAAAATAAAATAAACTAATAAACAGCAGTCAGCTAGTTGAACTTTCACTCCATTAGTCCCATTTGCTTTCCTTTGTCATTTTAGGTTAGTTTTAATTAAATGTACAATGTCTGGTGCAGTAATATTTAGCTGAGGTACACTTCCATTCAAAAGTTTGGTATCAGCAAGATTTTAATGTTTCTTAAAGAAGTATCTTTTGCTCATCAAGGCTGAATTTATTAGATCAAAAATAGAGAAGAAAAAAAAAAAAAAAAAAATGTAATATTGTGAAATATTATTACAATTTAAAACAACCATTTTACATTTAGCTATATTATCAGCATATGAAGAAGATTCGTCTCTCGTCGTCTAATGCCAAGTTCACACTGCACGATTTTAGCCCGATTTTTCAGTCGCCGACAGGTTTTGCAAAATCGCCGACAAATGCCCGAAATCGGAGGCAAATCGGTGCTCATTCATGCGAGTGACAATCACGCAGTGTGAATTATCAAAGACGCGATCTGAGGGAATAGCCCACACGTCGCCGACGCCCGTGAAATATTTGGCATGCTAAATATCTGGAGCTGTCTGCGATTCACAATCACGCTGTGTGAAATGAGTTCTGACTGAAAAACACATCGGCGATGACCTACAGCCAATGAGAGACCAAGATACAGGGCAGCGGGAAGTTCGGGGAGGAGTTATATGAAACGTAGTTTGCAGACCAGTGTTGCCAAATCCGCGATTGCCGCCGGTTGTTTTTCATGTCAGCAGGTTGAAGCGACCCCAATAACTGATATTTAGGCCCTGGAATGTGAATTGTACCAGGAGAACCCCGCCAAAAAAAA
>NW_015552564.1:847538-851473 GCF_001515605.1 Sinocyclocheilus anshuiensis
CTGGGGGACCCCCTCAAAAGCAATTGGGCTATTTTCAGGCTAGTTTTGAGTAGTAATTGGGCGGGTTTTGTAGCGAAAACCTGGCAACCCTGCACCAGACAGAGCTGTCTGCGATTCTTCCTATTGTAAAGTCATGCAGTATGTAACCTCCTGTCGTCGTTCCATCATGCAGTGTGAACACAGCAATAACTAAATGCTACCCCAGATAGTCGTTCAGTGTGAAACCAACAGTGATGCGTCGTCTTTGAAAATCGTGCAGTGTGAACTCGGCATAAGAGGATATGCGCCGTTAATGCAGCGTCAGATGCTGAAAGCGCTGTCAGTTTTTACTTTCACTTTCTAGTGAATCGACTGAGATTAAGAGGTTCACCTTCGCCGAATAACTATTGCGCAAAGTTTTCACGTTGCTTGTGTGATATCCATTGGCTCGCCTTCCTGGTTTAACCCTTAAATGCATACCTCGGGTCTTTCGCGCTTTATTTTATTCTTCTGTAATTGTTCTTAAAATATCAATATAGTTGTTTGCTATTGCAGCATTTGCAGATCCATCCGTGCTGGATATATAGGCATATGTAATAATGATTGGGGGAACATTCATGCATTTAGAGGTTAAAACAAATATTTACAATATTGCGACATATCCAGCCCCCCAACCCACCGACCCTTGAGTTCGCTGTTGGGGGCTGTGGATTTGCGCTACGCCACTGGACTCCGTCCGTTAGTTAGCCTAGTGCCCGCTCGCTTTTGTCCAGGCCCGCCCAAAAATACAATTCTGGCTACGCCACTTGTTTCACATGATCCTTTAGTTTCATTGTAATATGCTGATTTGGTGCTAAAAAAAAAATTGAATTATCATCTGAGCTGAAAACAATTGTGCTGCTTTTGTTGAAACTGTGATGCATTTCTTTTATGAATTTAAAGTTCACAAGAACAACATTTATTTGAAACAACATTTAACCTTTTGTAACATCATATCACTTTTGATCAATTGAATGCATCCTTAATAAATAAAAGCATTAATTTCTGTCAAAAAAAATAGACTATACCAATAAAAGTACATAACATACTCTGTAAGTATATAGTACAAAAATTAATATTTCATCATTTACTCCTCTCAAACCTGCTTGACTTTCTTCTGTGGAAGACAAAAGGAAAGTTAGACAGAATGACAGCCTTAGTCTCCCCATTCACTTCTTTTGCATTTTTCCCTTCCTTCATACAATGACAGTGACTGAGGCTTTCTTTCATTCTGCTGAACATCTTTTATGTTCCACTGAAGAAAGCAAGTCATAGCAGAATGGCATGAGGGTGAGGAAATGATGAAAGAACTTTCACATGTGGGTGAAATATCCTTCCATGAGGGTAATATGTTTTGCATACGTATTAGAGCTGCATTTTATCTGACACAAAAACAAATTATGTTTTTTTGTTAAATAATAAACATTCTCTATTGGTGACATCAAACGTGAAAAGATGATTTTACATTAAATCAAAATGAAAGAAAAGAAACCAACCAGGGGTGCAGTTCTCAAAAGCATTATTAGCCAACTATCTAAAACATCCATGGCACCAATTCACTGCAGAGAATCCATTGGTGAGCAAGTGATGTAATGCTACATTTCTCCAAATCTGTTAATTTTTAGGTGAACTATATCTTTAAGACAGTTTTTGCAAAGAATTTAGGATTTCACTTTAAAACCACTTATTCTCTGGTGCGTTTTTTGGTATTTTCGCCTAAATTTGACATACTCAAATTCAAATGTTTACCCTACACACATACAATGGAGGAAATGAAAAAAAATTGTTTCATTGTAAAGAAAACCATTTGAACTTCAAAATATGAGTGTAATTCTTTATAAATAGCATTATATATTTTTCAAATATTACAATAAACAAAAAAAATAGGCGCTTTTTTATTTTTATTTTTTTATATTATTTTGAACATCTGTAATTCAGGTTCTATTAGGTCCAGCTCTTTGCATTTACTTTGTTTGATGCCATTAGATGCCAAAACATACCAGAAAAAAAATAATCGTTCACATAACAGCTTCTAAAGAGGAGTTATTGCATTATAAACGAAGCGAGTAAAATTGTCCTTTTTTGCATATACATGTGTCATTTTGAGTTTCCTTTGCAAAAACAGGCTTTATAAAACACTTTCTATTTTACTATGTGCCATAAGCACTTTTCTTGATTATTGATTGAATTATGTTTAAATTTTATGTTTTTCTAAGTAGTAATATACAAAATGCCATAAGCGAATTGGACCAAATTTCACATTTTGTGTTTTCTACAATCGGTTTTATTCTTTCAGGATACAGAAGACTGAATACATTATAAAATAAATCTGGTTTATCACAATCTAAAATAGAATCCACATCCTCCAGCTTTATATCATTCCATTTATGTGCATTCTGTTTTGGTATACTGATTCAGAGCATCTTCTTACCTGAGCCATCCCTCCTGTATCCAGCTACCTCTTGCTGCCAACATCAACATCAGCATCCCTGGACCAGAGCTGAGCTAATACGACTGCTATGACCTTAAGAGCATGAAACAAACAAATAAATTATCATTCACACAGCGCTGTAATAATCTATGTATATTTGCTGTATATTTACTGAAATGCATAATGTACAGTCCTTTTCTGTCAATAAACAGTTTTATCAGATTGTTAGCTGTGCTATCACGTTTCAAAATAAAGATTCAAAGATCACAAACGGAGAAAACACGCTGATAAACCTGGACCAGAGCTGAGCTAATACGACTGCTATGACCTTCAGAGCATGAAACAAACAAATAAATTATCATTCACACAGCGCTGTAATAATCTATGTATATTTGCAGTATATTTACTGAAATGCATAATGTACAGTCCTTTTCTGTCAATAAACAGTTTTATCAGATTGTTAGCTGTGCTATCACGTTTCAAAATAAAGATTCAAAGATCACAAACGGAGAAAACACGCTGATAAAGCCTCACCAGACGCGCGTCCATTCCTCTCCACGGCGCCGCTGAACGTTCTTCATCATATACAACTTGTAATATGATTATCATAGATTGATATTCTCCGAGCCACATTTGCTTTTCCGCGTGGCCGTTTTGCTCTCAAACCACTCCGAAACTACAAGTCCCAAACAACAACACGCTGCGAGGAGCGCTGTCCCGGATCCGGATACGTGTCTGCCCCCTCGACCGACCTCCCCCGCTGTTGATGCAGAGGTATCAAATTTCACAGCTCTGACTGGCCCGGCGTGAGTGTGTGTCATAAAACATGACCAATTGCAATCGACAGACTCATCAGAGTTGTAAAAGATCAGACTTGCCTGGCCTTAGAGTTTATGACTTGGAGAGCGCGTCTATGGTGTTACGTCCTATGAGTGTCTAGGGGTTGTTTTCCAGAACATAACAATATTGAATGGTTGAAGAGCATTTGTCTGGGCCCTGCCACAGCACCACAACAACAACAACATCTTTTAACAAATTTATATTATATTATATTATTTCCCTGTGGCATAATAGTTAGTGTATACATACACACACACACACAATTATATTAAATTACATTGAAATATAAAAGTTATTTTAAAATGTAATATTTCCAATATTGCTGTTTCCAGTGCTTTTGATCAAATACATAAACAAAAGTATAAGTCAAAAATGTAAATGATGTGAAAATGAATCCTTATAGAGTATAATTGTATCATAATTAATACATTTTTATATTATTCTTTGAATTATTTATGGTTCAGTTATTCATGGTCCATGTTTTATTATTATTATTTTTTTTTTTAATGGAAATATGATATATGACCACAATATGAGGAATTTTACACACACACACACACGTACATAGTTATTTTTTTTATATATACAAATTAAAGGGTTAATTCACCCAAAAATGAAAATTAGCCTGTGTTTTACTCACCCTCGA
>NW_015552564.1:851496-851636 GCF_001515605.1 Sinocyclocheilus anshuiensis
AAGCCCGCCGCCTCTGCTCACTCTAGCCCTCTGGCCATTCTCCACTCTAGCCCCTGGCCTCTACTCACTCTAGGCGACCGCCGCTCACTCTAGGCCGCCGTGTGTGACGCTGTGTTTCGTTGTGAAAGCGAAACTACTTT
>NW_015552564.1:851661-856547 GCF_001515605.1 Sinocyclocheilus anshuiensis
GAACAGTTCAACCCAAATATTCAGATGTGTGCAGCACATTTTATGGAGGACTGTTTCCTGATCCTCGTAGAGTAGACTACAATGCCGGCTGTTCTGACCCACAGACTGTAAGTACGTGTTTTATATTTAAAGAGTTTTTATATTTTATATTTTTTTATATTTAAAGAGAGGTTTTTGTGTAGTATAGAGTAGGTCTTGTTGTTTATCATTTCTCCGATCACAAATGCAGACATGGTTTTATGTTTACGTGATGCAACGCAACGCGTAAAAAGACAGTATAAGTCATTATAATCCATATTTATGTCCCCATATCATATGACCCCTTTAATGAAACAGACAGGTATTTAATTAGGCTGCTGTCCCTTTAAGACCAAATTAATGTAATATCCGGTTTTCACCCACCTGTTTACGTTCACTCAAGCCATAACCGACTGGCTCTTCGGATTACTAAGTTGGCCGCAGTGATCTTTTGTCCCTCTCAATAGTCATGAAACATCCAAAACAAACCATACTTTCTCATTGAAACTGTGTGGAGTTTACGGCCTTGCTGAATGTGCTTGGTCATTAAACTGACAACTCCAAACCCACAACTGCAAACGATTTGGGAACTTGGGAAAAAGTAAATATTTTAAATAACTGACCATGTTTACAGCTTCTCCAGAGCACTGACTCAATCCTGACCTGGGGCGTCTCTGTTTATTAATAAATTGAATATGTCATGTTGGAAGCTTGGATTTGGTAGTTAATTTTCTACCCTGAAAACTTAATGAAATGTCGACGCTGTGAACATGTTTCCTAAGCTATAAACTATGACCAAAAGATGCAGTAATGACTTAGAATAAAAAAAAATACTATCATTTTCGACGTCTTGTCTATTAGCTGGTATGAGAGACAGTGTTTAAGCAAACCCAGACAGCAGACCGTTTCGGCCCAGATCCGGCCCACATCTGGCCCGCATGGATTTCAAATGGGCCAGATGTGGGCCGGATCTGGGCCAACACTATGTTGCTGTCTGGGAAGTGATTATCATGACATCTAATTTAGATTTTTTTCCATATTAATACTGCAATTACAATTATCCATCTACACAGAGCAGAACCCAAACCCCAAATTCAGATGCAACTGGTTAAATCATCTGGATTCAATCAGATTTACTGAATGTGTGATGTGTGAAACTTGAATCAAGCCTAACACAGACGTCACTCTCTCTTTCTCTCTCCAAACCCCCCCACCACCACCATCACCAAACAATGCATTTTTACCGTATTCACCAAGTTCAGCATGCTATGTGTGTCAAAAGTAGACTCTGTGTGGTGTGAAACAGGCCTTATGAAACAAAGGACAAACAAAGAACACCTTACAACTGCAATTAAATTGAACAGACTATATAGCAAACAGGAAATGGCTATACTATCACAATGTTACAGTAATCAACAGACACAGCACATACTCCACCACCAAAAAACAAATTATGTTTATTTTTTTGGGAGGTATTTGATTTGTTTTAAGCTATTCTATGGTATTAGACATCTTTGTATGTTGTTGTTGTTGTTGTTTTTAAGCTATTCTATGTTATTAGAAATATTTGTGTTTTGTTTGAAGCTTGTCTTACGGTATTTGGCACGTTGTTTTTTTTTTTTTTTGGTTTTGTTTTAAGCTATTCTGTGTAATTAGACATCTTTGTGTTTTTATTCTATGGTATTTGTAATCTTTGTATTTTGTTTTGTTTTAAGCTATTCTATGGTATTTGGCACATTTGTGTTTTGTTTTGTTCTAAGCTATTCTATGTTTTTAGAAAAATTTGTGTTTTTTTATTTGTTTAATTTTAAGCTATTCTATGTTATTAGACATCTTTGTGTTTTGTTTTAAGCTATTCTGTGGTATTTGGCATCTTTGTGTTTTATTTTGTTTTGTTTTGTTTTAATCTATCTATTTTATTTGGCATATTTGTGTTTTGTTTTGTTTTGTTTTAAGCTATTCTGTGGTTTTTGGCATCTTTGTGTTTTGTTTTGTTTTAAGCTATCTATGTTATTTGGAATCTTTGTGTTTTGTTTTAAGCTATTCTATGTTATTAGACATCTTTGCGTTTTGTTTTGCTTTGTTTTAAGTTATTATATGTTATTAGACACATTTTTGTTTTTGCTTTGTTTTGTTAAGCTATTCTATGGTACTTGGTGTCTTTGTGTTTTGTTTTGAGATATATCAAATAACAACAACTATGTACTGTACTGTACTGTACTGTACTGTACTGTACAAACAACAACAACAGCAAAGGGGGAATATAACTAACAACTCCAATTAGCTTGAGCTATAAAAGAGTAACATCTAAATAATAAACATTAGAAAATATAGTTTTCTTTCTTTTTTTTTTCATGTACTTATTTATTTTTTTACAAACAACAACAACAGCAAAGGCGGAATATAACTAACAACTCCAATTAGCTTGAGCTATAAAAGAGTAACATCTAAATAATAAACATTAGAAAATATAGTTTTCTTTCTTTTTTTTTTCATGTACTTATTTATTTTTTTACCAGATTCAGAACAGCAGGCCTGAGGTCATAACAGGTATTGATTTACACTCTTCACCTATTAGATAGGTAATATTTCCCTGAGGACATGCTTTTCCCATAATTCACTGTCCCGCAGGCTGGCGCTAATGACACAAAGGGCTGCACACTAATCATTCACTCCTTATACCATGACCTTTCTAACACAACAAGCCACCATTGCACATGAGTGAACAACACATATTACAAGCACAGAGTAAAGGGAACACAGTAAAGTAAAGGGACAGATTAAAGGGACACAGTACTAGACAGAGCTCTCGTTCCACTCACAGCAATAAGACAAGTAATACACATCCATATAAGAGATCAGTATTTAAAGTCTTAAATGCTTCTCCTAGACATAACAGAGTTCAAACTGAGATTTTTCTCAGGTAATGCAGAATGATTCCATGTCTCTCTACAGTTTGAAAAACTGCTAAATAAGATATGAACTGCCAACTTGCTACAGTGTTAAAAAAAATACACTGCAATATCTAAGAAAACTTTTTTTTTTTATGTCATAATGCTGCCTATGTTGTTATTGCGATTATTCGTCTTGTATCTCAATGTGAGTAATGCAGCTTACAGAATTGATTTCCAATAGTAAAACATCATATCTAATAAACCTCTTATTTTTCAGGCCCAGGGCTTCCTCCTTCTTTAACATTACGAAATGCTTACTGTCTTTGGCTCCTATCTCCAATTTATGGCTCAAAAAAAGCAGATATGGCAGCACAATCAAGTTTGCTTTGAATTTATCTGCCAGAAAATTGTGTCAAATGAATGATTGGTCTGTCTTAGAGCTCTTAAATGTTGTCTAACAGATATCCCAGATGGTTTTCTTCCAGCATTTCTATGTTGGTTTAAAGGCCTCTGCAGTCACATCAGACACTGTTTGTTTGCAGCAGTGCTGTTTCTCTTATAGTCTTGCCATGACTCATGCTTGCCTTGATGTATAGGACGGAGTAAATTGTCCCTCCCAATCATGCGCCCGACTTTAGTTCTTGTTGTTTGTTTGTTTTTATGCAATGCTGGAATGAATTTAATATGACAAACAGGTAAATGAGGCACTACAGGGTTTCTGTTAGAGAACTCCTGAATCATGTAGGTGATGTTGAACTTTAAATAATTGCTCATTAGAGCATTAAATATGGACAAGTGCAAAGTTTATGAAATTAATGAACACAATATGTAAGCCACTGAAACATGGACACTTATCACAGCATGTAAATAAACATACAGTAAGGTTCATTATTACCATATGCCACCCACTGTGTATTTCAACAAACATATTGCAACATCACATTATATAATAGGCACTTATGGATAAAATAAACTCTCGTAAATAGCACTTTTCACACTCTCATTAGCTTAAATAATTGGTCCACTAACAATGTCCAACAATGCATTTCACAGGACAATAATTTTCTCAGGACAATAAATTAATTATGTATCCTAAATATTTTCTATACTTCTTGCATAAATTAAGAAAATGACAGTTTGACAGGAAATGACACACAACATACATTTTGTAATAATAAATACAGATACTTGTAAATAATTCTAAAAATAAATACATACATACATAAAACAGTCAAATGCTTGCATAAATAAATAAACACATAGGCATACAAATAATTGCCTCCCTAGCTAACTAACTGAATAAACAAACAGACAGACAGACAGACAGACAGACAGACAGACAGATAGATAGATAGATAGATAGATAGATAGATAGATAGATAGATAGATAGATCATTTATTTATTTATTTGATGGGTGCATTTATTAATAATTTTTTATACATTATTGCATATTTAATTATTTTAATAGCAATTAAAATAGGCAATGTGCTACTGAGCTTTTTGACATCTGAACACAAAAGGATCAGAATCTGTATTGTATTAAAGTTCCAGATGGTTCAAAGTACAAGCGTAACACAACTGAAAGCTGCTGATTTCCCTGAAGCCTGACGTCTCTGGAGTTAGTCTCTCAGCTCCTCACGCACTCCTCTTGCCTTCTCAGTCAGAATAAGCTGAGACTCGGTTACACAAGGGCCGGTTTAAAGGAGACAGAGTGACAGAATATGACTGGGACTGCTCATCTGTCAGGCCGGATGAGATGTCACTCTTCCGCCAGCAAAATCTCTCCCATCCAAACCTCCTCCCTCATATGCGTTACTAAAGCTGTGTATTATATTCCAGTAGCGTCATAACCAGTGTAGTCACAGAGGAATTGGAAATCACATTGTTATTCATTTATTTTTTACATAATCTGTTTGAAAAAACACAATGTTGTTAGAACAAAAACTGGGCATCAAGTGAGTCATATATATATA
>NW_015552564.1:856775-865492 GCF_001515605.1 Sinocyclocheilus anshuiensis
TGAGTCATATATATATATATATATATATATATATATATATATATATATATATTATATGTATTATATTATTTCCCTGTGGCATAATAGTTAGTCAGCTGTTTAAGAAATACTGATTCTTTCAAGAGATTAACTTCAACTCTAAAAGGCATTTTTTCTGTCATATGTAGCGTTGGAAAAGTTGGAATTCATTTTAATAAATCAGTTTGTCCTAAGCATCGCCTTTCACACATTAATATGAAGTTTGATTTTAGTGAATTGGTTTGTTTAAATGGTCTTCTTTTTTTTAAAGAACTGAAAAAGTCTGACTCATTGAAGTGAATCCGATTCAAACAAATTATTCACAGATTCAAGTCCCTATTCATTTTTTTTTCATTAATTTAAAGTTTGATTTATTCAAGTGAATTGGTTCATTCTAAACTGTCATCTCTCTCATATGTAGAATTTAAAAGTCTGATTTATTCTAGTGAATTGGTTTCCCTTACGAAAATTAACCATGGTTTTATTTTAGTAAAAGTGTAGCAACCAGGTTTTTTTATTTTTTTTATTTTTTTGGCAGATTGATTACTATTTGTATAACAATGCCATGGTTAAACTACTGTTTTGTAGCAAAACCATGGTTAATTTGTGGTTACCATGGTTTAACTACAATAGCCATGTTATTTTTTTCTTCTTAATGTAAGTTCATGCAAACAAACAGATTCAAACAAATTATTCACAGAATCAAGTCCCTACATATTATTTTTGTCAGTTTTATGTTATGTTTTAATTTGATTCATTCAAGTGAATTAGTTCATCGTAAATGGTCATCTTTCTCATATGTGACCCTGGACCAAAAAGGTCAAAAAAGACCCCAAAAGGGTCAATTTTGTGAAATTTAGATTTATACATAAGCTTTCCATTGATGTATGGTTTGTTATGATAGGACAATATTTGGCCGAGATACAACTATTTGAATATCTGGAATGATAATTTTGACCCATATAATGTTTTTTTGGCTATTGTTAAAAATATACCCAAGCGACTTAAGACTGGTTTTGTCGTCCAGGGTCACATATGTGAAAGTTAGATTCATTTTAGTGAATTGAATTCCTAATTTTGAGTCTCTCACTCCAGTTAAAATTGAACGTTCTTCAAAAACCTTCATTGTTTTGGAGGCAGAAAAGTACCCCATCATACACTTAAAGCTGTTTTTGTTAGTAGCTAGTAGTGTTGCTACTACTACTACTTTTCCACAAGAGTAACTTAATTAGATGAATCGTTTTGAAATTTTGAGTAAAGTTTGAGTAACTTGGCCAGTTTTAAACTAGCCAAGCCTCAACAATGCTGAATGAGCAAGCCAGCACTGAAGATTTGAATCATTAAACTCAGTAACGAAATCTGAACAAATAATATCCATTTATGGACTCTTGTACACCAAATTAACCTTTTTCATTGGCCTCATACCTTCCACATGAAAATATTTGTTTGATAGAACTGGACACTGGAATTCTTTCTTAATGAGCTGTGTTCATTTTGGAATCGTCTCAAGGACATTGATTCTTAGAAGTCTGCACAGAAGGGCCATTTCTTATCTGCAATTGACTGTCCATCATTTAGAAGTTATTTTGCAGTACACTAGTTATGCGCTTAGTTCTGGACACTGTATTGTTTTGGGCTCTTAGGTCTTTATAAATATGTCTTAAACAAATCTTGGCCTTGGTTTTCTTTACATTTGCATGTGAGAGCTTAGTGACGTTTGAACTGTTCAAGATGGTGATCTTTGGACCAACTGAAGTCGAAATCAACTCAAAGAAAGTAATGGCAAGGAAACCAAATATACATACATGCATGTTTCAAACTGCTTATCGCTACAAAAACATTTTTCTTTATGTATAATTTGGAAAGGCCTCTGTGTATTCATTTTTAAGCTGAATTTAAGTCAAGCCCATGAGAAGCAGCCAGATTTAACATGTTACACATTATCCAGTTATACCCCCTCATCTTGTTTTGATAACATGGCTTTCCTAAAATAGTTCATATCCAGTGATGGCTAATGCATGAATGCGATCTCTAAAACATCCCTTTTGCTTGTCCTGCTTAGTCATGCTACAAATTTCTTCATAACCAATGGACAACTATAAAATATGCAGAAAATAAAACCCACATTTCCAAAAGTCGAACAAAAATCAGAAATAGGGATGTGCGGGAGCACAGATCAAACAATACAATCATCCTAGCCCTTAAATTGATCTGAGATTAATGATCCTGCAACATTATACTGATTTCCAGAATTCCAGGCAAATAAACAACTGTTTTATTCAATTTTATTATGCCTTATCATGCTGCGAGCTGATATTATCATAAAAAAAAAGCCTTGCCATTAATCAGATGATAAATGAAGTCCGTTGGTGGAGCTTTACAGGGAGCTTCTTCTTACACAACTGGATAATGATTCCATGAGAGAAACTCAGGTCAGTTACCAAACAACAAGTGATCTGGCTCACCATTCAAATATGGTTTCTGTTTAAATAATGTGGGTTGATTTGAGGAAAACAAGTAAATTTTCTAGATTCAATTTCCATCTCAGTGGGTTTGAATCTGTCTTGCTGTGATTAATATGAAACTCTATGCTGCATCTCGGAGGAAGGAAACTTTGAGAAAGACCGCCGGAGATTTGCAGTGACGGAAATGAGACATTTCAAAGAAGTCCTGCTCTACTGGATGAGTGAATGTCTAATTCACTCCATTACTATTGACTGTGTCTTGGAAGGTTTTTATAATGGGTTTAATGCACACGTCTTCTTGCCCATTGTCCACCAACAGGTTGTTGGGGCAAGTGCAAAATGCAGTTCCGACTGAAAATCTAATGAAGTCTAATGTCTAATGAAGTGAGGTGATGTGTGTTTAGTTGCCAGGTATCCTTTTCTGTGTACCATATAATGGTTTTGGCTGGTCAAGATCTGCTGCACACACTGCCGCCCGAGTCAGGGCAATATGGACTTGCTCCTGATACAGAGATTCACTGACATGCTGCTGCAAGCATGTAAGATATGCTGCTTATACGTGAATAGGTATACGTAAATCAGATCCAGACAGGCGGAGCTGGGGGAGGTGGAGGGTTTCAGAGGAACTCTGATAGCTTCAGGCCAAGCTTACAGTGAACACTGAACAATTCAAATGTTGAGCAAACAGTCTCATTGGCTGCAGAATCAGCAGAGGTCAATTAGATTGTGCCATGGAGTAAACAATGTTATTGGTAGCTGATGAATGGCAACAGTATGAGAATATATTATAGCTAGTGCTGTCAAACGATTAATCGCGATTAATCACATCCAAAATACTGTAAAAATAAAAGTCCTTTCTCCCAAAGTTATTGGCCAAAGAGAAAAATTGGTCGGCAAATGCGATAATTTAAAATTTTTCCAAATTTGCTGATATATTGCTGTTGGTGATACCAACAAGGATAAAATGCTTGATGTCCATTTTAAACAGACATATTTTAATCTATAGAGTTGGAAAATCTTATTAATTCTAGTAAATTGGAGTATTATGCATATATAAATACAAACACATGCATGTATATATTTAATAAAAATAGGTTATGTTTATATATTAAATATATTTATATATAATATAAAATATAATAATATAAATATATATGCATCTAAATATTTTCAAACTGTATACTGAATGTGTTTGTATTTGTATATACATAATAAATAAACACAGTACACATAAATATATTATGTAAACAAAAACTTTTATTTTGGATGCGATTAATCGCGATTAATAATTGGTCGGCAAATGCGATAATTTAAAATTTTTCCAAATTTGCTGATATATTGCTGTTGGTGATACCAACAAGGATAAAATGCTTGATGTCCATTTTAAACAGACATATTTTAATCTATAGAGTTGGAAAATCTTATTAATTCTAGTAAATTGGATTGTTTGAGTGGTTCATGTAAATTAAGAGATTCCAACAAATTATTCATAGATTCCAGTCCCTACATATTATATTTTCATTTATTTCATGCTATGTTTTCATTCTGTTTTCATCTGATTCATTCAAGTGAATCAGTTAATCGTATGTGTAGAGTTGGAAAGTCTGATTCTTTCTAGTGAATTGGTTTTCTAAAATTTGATAAAGTCACCCTAATTGAAACTGAAATTCCTTAAAAAATGATTATTTCTTTGGAGCCAGAAAAATGCTTGGAAAGTTATACACTGTATAAAGGCCCTGTACCCACTGTATTTTTTTTCTTCAGTATCTTGTAAAGGTTACTTATAGCATGCACAATTTCAAACTAGCCTGAATGACAGTATATCAGCACATTGAAGCAATTTAGCTAATTTATGCGTTGATATAACGTGTCGATACAGTGCTCTGCTTTTGGAAATAAGTATATGATTCAGTGATAAATAAAAAAGTAGCAGTCAGTTATGTGATTTTTCATTCCCCCTGACAGGGCATCAGTTCCAGCACACTCACCAGCAGCATTACAGCGGAAAGGGACTATCTGTGGATATTTCAGCGGAATACAGCCCGAGGCGTCTTTTCAGTGATTTTCTCTGTGGGAAAAGCAGCGGGCTCATCAGGCCCAACAGCGTGTGGCATTTGCAAAGATAAGAGCATTATGTCAGCATTTAGTCGGACATTAATCAGCCTTCTTATCGGTCACATGGGAAAGAGGCTCTCCAAACTGTTGTAATGGACAGGCCTTTACAGCAAAAGCAAAGACAATGCTTGCTATATTTCTCTTATTGTCAGAAAAATGAATCACAACATCTGTCAATGAAATGTGGGCCAATGAGTGAGCATATCTGCAGTAAAGACTGTGTGCAGCTATTGTTAGGGATCCCAGGATAGCAGTTGGGATGTGAAATGGAGTGATACAGATTCAACACGCTGCTCTTTCTCTAGCAGCACGGATTCTGCAGTAAGCACACCGTTCTCAGCATGCTTTCACAGCATATACGCAAATATTAATTTATTTATTCAAAGGCCAGACTTGCTTTTCACTATACAAACTCAGGACAGATATTATCAACACAACTATTGTATTCAAGAGAGAATACTGAATCGCACCCAAATATAGAAATTGAAATGAATGTCCTATTACTGAGGACCTAAACAACAACACTCCTCACAGATGCTTCAGCTGTGACCTTGTCCATATAGAGTAATGGCAAACTCGGTGGGCCTCTATAGGCTGAAGCAGAGTGAATATGAACAAAACGTACTACAGTCGATGATCACTATTCACTGGTCATAGGTGTTTGTGAAAGATTCTTTCAGTGCCGTGAACACATCCAAGGATGGCAATCTGAAAAGCAACTTGACAATCCCATCTAATTAACCAGTTTGATCTCATCGTTTTATATTTCCAAATCTGTTCATACTTCTTTAGGTTCTTTCTCAATCCTTTCTGAATCTATTATATTACATTATATGACATATTGCATTCTAAATGTATTTGATAGTTACATTTTAAAATTAAAATGTAAGTAAGTTGCTATCTATATATCTATCATTGCATTGCATTGCACGAGGCAAAAATACAGAATGAGGCAAAAAATAACCAAACAAATTCAAATTGACAAAGCAAAGTAACATTACTTTGGACAATATTTTAGGGAGTCTAAAAATATGAATACATCAGGCTGTGTGTATATATATATACAGTGGGTACGGAAAGTATTCAGACCCCCTTAAATTTTTCACTCTTTGTTATATTGCAGCCATAATATTTAAAATATAATGTGTGTGTATATATATATATATATGTGTGTGTGTGTGTGTGTGTGTGTGCCCCTGGACCACAAAACCAGTAATAAATAAGTATAACAATATTTTACTAATAAAAATATATAACAATAATATAACATATTTAATAGGTATTTGTAACAATAGTCAAAAACAGATTTTCAAATAGTTGTATGCACACATTTTTAAGCAAATTGCTTGAGCCATCAGTTTTTGAAAGTTTAAATGAATGCAATGATGGCATATGGGCATGGTTACCTGTGCATAAAGAGGTACATTTTTGTTATAGTTTAACATCATTTACTTAAATGCTGTCAATACATCAACATTTAATACATACATTTTAGTGTCTCTGTAAACATATATAAATGCACTTATGCTAACCACAATTTACATAAGAATACCTAATACTTGCCGATTAACACGTTTGAATGGGTCCCTTAATTCCATCCATGACACACAACAATGACAGACAATTGTGGGCATATTAGTAATTTATGTAATAACAAGCAGGGATCTCTATTATCTGCATCAGCTCGTCTTGATTCTGTGCAAATGCATACAAGATTAAAATAGGAACTAAAGTAGGAAGGTGCGTTTTTGCTTCAGGCGGAATTCACAAGCTTTTACTTAATATCCTCTTTTGAATGACTTCTGGTGTACTAATAACTCTCCATGGCATGACCACATTCACAGGAGGTGGAACAATAGCATGTGCATCCCCTGCAGCACATAAAGACAGCTGTGCACATCTCTTTAATCTGTCACATCCAGACATTACAAGATAATCCATGGAGACGGCTTCAAAAATTAAACGGATGTTACCTGCAACTGACTCACCCAGCTTGAAACACAGTTTTGTCTATAAAATTGACCTGATTGTGAACCTGCAGAGATTGAGAGACATAGATTTGAAGGCATGTACCAAGAAAATGCACGAAAACTTACAGATTTACAGAGATCTCACCAAAAAATAACTTTCTTCTGGTACTCAGTACAGTATCTCCAACCTACAACCAATACCATTAAAAAAAACAGGGCACAAATTATATGCATTACTGTACACACTGTTGAAATGCTTATGCATCTGTACATGTGCTCCAATATGTTACACAATGGTATATATGTGCGGGTGAGACAAGTCCATCTGTTCGCATTTGGGTGTCTATATGTATTATATATATATATATAAAAATCCATCAATTACAGGCAGAGACAGACTACAGGGGTCCATGGACTTACTGGCTGGCAATCTAAAAGCAAAATCACACTCGGAAAATTGTGCTTCTATGGCGTATGGCTCTAACACACTTATGTGAGTTTAACATTTCTTATATACAACAGTTCAACAAATGTGTACATAAGTAAAATCAAGGAGTGTCCTAAAGTCAGATTTAGTGTTGGACTATTTTCTCACATAATGGAAGTAGGATCTGTTTCTGCTTGTTCAAATGATTTGTCTAAGTGGTCGCAATTGCGAAAATGTCACAGCAATAGATTGGTCTGTTTCTGAAAAAGTTTTCAGTGTAACAAGGAACCTGCTTGATTGTATGATGTTGTATGATTGTATAAGCAGTACAGTTAAAAAAAAAAAAAACATTCATATTGAGTAACTTACATTTTAGGCACAATTATTCACCGTTTCTTTGCCTGTTTATGCTTCACCAACAAAAACAGTTCTTAACAAAGCCTCAGCAGATGTTACATAGAGGAAATGATAGTGTTTAATTTCTGAATGATTAAATTAATAACTCATAAATTGTTTTGTTTCTGAATGATTCCATGTTTAAAATATGCCAAATTTTGTTCTGGATTTAGCCAGTCACTTTGTTTTTAAACAAACTGTTTGAACGAATGATTAAAGACTCACTTGTGCAGGAAGACTTGTTTCGTTGTTAAATGAATCAGCGTTTTTGACCGAATTCGTTGAGTGACTAATTCAATGACTCACTCATAAAGAAAGTCACCAGTTTTGTTCCTGAATGAGGTTTTTGTTGTTGTTTTTGAACTAATCAGTTAAATGTATGATTCAAAGACTCACTCATACAAACAATCTTGTTTAATTCCATAATTTTTGATTGAATCGGTTGAGTGAAAGATTAAATGACTGGCTCATAAATATTAATTAAATTAATAAATTAAAGTGCAAATTATTGCCATTGATATTTTCAGTAATCAGACTTTTCATTGTGTGGAAACAGATTTTGACAAAGCTTCAGTATTAAAGGGGTCATATGATGCGATTTCAAGTGTTCCTTTCTCTTTGGAGTTTTACAAGCTGTTCGTGAATTGATAAGATCCCTAAAGTTGCAAAGACTAAACCCAAAGAGATATTCTTTATAAAAGTTAAGACTGGTCCACGCCCTCCAAAAATGCCTTGTTCAAACATGCCCCCACATGTCTACGGCACGATGTGTGAAGATTTGCATAACGCCGCCGAAATGTTCACGCAAAGAAAGAAGGCGTAACTTTATTGTTGCTAACACCGCCGCCGCCATGTTGTGAAGACGCTGTGTGTTTCGTTGCGAAAGCGAAAATGCTTTGTTTGGTCTTCCAAATGAAGACACGACTAGAAATCAGTGGTTAAGTTTTATTTACAACACTGTTCCGGAACAGTTCAACCCAAATATTCAGATGTGTGCAGCACATTTTATGGAGGACTGTTTCCTGATAGTGGGAGAGTAGACTACAATGCCGGCTGTTCTGACTCACAGTCTGTAAGTACGTTTCCATATTTAAAGAGGTCATAGGATGCCCATTTTCCACAAGTTGATATGATTCTTTAGGGTCTTAATTTCTCAATGGTAGTGTAAAAAACACCTTTTTTACCCTGCCTAAAACAGCTCTTTTCAGATCAAGCCGTTTTTGTAGCATTTTCCTTCAAATGTTAATGAGCTCTGCTGACCCCGCCCCTCTCGTGAAACTTGCTAATTAGCACATTATTAGGAAAGCCCATTTGCAAAGATTCATT
>NW_015552564.1:865711-866019 GCF_001515605.1 Sinocyclocheilus anshuiensis
TCCTTTAAATGTTAATGAGCTCTGCTGACCCCGCCCCTCTCTTCTGAGCTGCTCTCAGAGAGACTGTTTACTTTAGCCACATTCATCGTGAAACTTGCTAATTAGCACATCATTAGGAAAGGCGATTTGCAAAGATTCATTACGAAACATTGTACTCACTTCCTCTGTAGGTGAAGCTGGATCATGAATGATTTGCGCGAACATACACACATTTATATAGATCGGGGGCGCATTCCCTTCAGAAACAAACATAATCCTCTGCGTCTTCAGCGGCTCAGATGTCGGGAGTAAATGATGACTGGTATGTT
>NW_015552564.1:866119-869611 GCF_001515605.1 Sinocyclocheilus anshuiensis
ACCGATGAGCTTTGTAAAAATCGATGTGTTTCAGAAAGGCGGGGCATAGAGGAGAAACAATAATGTACAGTATGTGGACAATAATGTGTTTTTTTTTTTACCTTAAACCGCATAAACACATTTCATTACACCAAATACACAAAATAATGTTATTTTTAGCAACATCATATGACCTCTTTAAGATTCTTGATTCCTATACCCTGTATGGATATTCAACCAAAAGAAAATCTATATTGACAGTTGTTCCACTATTGTTACTGTACTGACATACAGCTTCTTGAGAAATAAGATCCTACCAGCAATGAAAGAAAGAAAGAAAATTAGCCCTGACACAGACAACTGTTAGAATACCTTTTTTGAATTATGAATATATAAACACCCTAATTGGTTTGATTTGATTAAATTAAAGTTCAGATTATAAGTCTTCAAACTATAAACACCTTTATTAATCCTAAATATACACATATCACATAGTTACACATTTACCATCTGGCAGTTTCTCCTGAGCTGGGCAGCTGCTTTCAAGAAGGGAAATTCCATGGCCGTCATTTTTAGATCATTTGTTTGCTGCAGAGTTATTTTAGTTTCATAGCAATGTGCATATGGTTGTATGTAATGAGTTGCAGAGAAACTAATGTTCTCTCATCAAATACTTTCCAAAAGTTTGTGAGTCAGTATTAGATCTACTGAATGTGACATTGTGTAAAACACTGTTGTCAGTTTGTCTTTGCAGTGTTCAGTGAGCCTCAAAATAACATTTGTGCATCTGTTTTTTTAGCTGCAGTCTCACATAAAACAGAGCACATTTTTCAACTTTGTGCTGATTTGTTATGAAGTGATATTTCCCACTCTCAGAGGATCAAAGTTAGAAAGCTAATCTGTTAATCAATGCCAGCATTTCAAAATAGAGCCTTTAACGCTCATTTGAAAAGACCGACTGAGCTTAGACAAATCCATGTGCTTCAGATAGCTGAACTATTCATATTTTATGGATAATTTTCCTCAGACTATTCACAGTGGGCTTGCTAAACAACCTCTATAGGACTCACATGATTCAAGCTCATTTTCTGACTCTGTACACATTGATTTTTCACATTTGATCATTTGTCTGAATCTGTTTTTTTTTTCCTTCTGTTTAATGAAATCACATGTGTTACATGGAAAATGTAGAGAATGACCTAATCAAGTCTAAAGTGCTTAAACCAAATATGGATTAAAATGTTGTTTTTTTTTTTTTTTTACGAATGCAGTTTATTGATTCTACATACAATTCTTGAAAATTCTGAACACTTTGAAGACATTTGCGGATGTGCTTATTTTTAAGGTCTCATTGAAAATTCAGGCCTGGTTGCAGATCAGAAATCATTTTCAAAAGACACTCAAGACCCTGTGAGACTGTGAGGCATTGAAGTTAGTGGTCTCAATAAAAAGAAATGCTACTTGTGCGCTCCTCATTTGGGAGTCACACTCAAGGTCTTCACGGTCAAAAGTGAAACCTGAAATGTAACTCTTTTTTTTTCTTCAGTAAAATCAATCTAATATATTTTTGTTCAATAATATTTTTTTTCTTTTGTATTTTGACAGAATTTGATGGTACTAATTAATATTTATGCAATAATTATGATACATTTTCCCATTGAAAATAGCAACAACAAAAAATAATAATATTTTTTTTAAATAATTTTTCAATTGATGCAGTATTTCAGATTAAAATAGAGACTAGGCCTTTAAAATCCAATTTTTGAAGGCAGAATAACACCTCCTGGTGAGAGCAAAAAAAACTAACAAACAAAAAACTCACTCTATAGAGAGGCTTGTGTATTCCCTAGTTGTTTTTATACATATTTGTTTACTTTTATTAGGTTGTGGATTTAAATGTATATTAAGGCATTCTCAAAGACTACTTTTTGTCAAGGTTTATATTTTTTGTTGTTTTAAATGTTGATTTGAAGTGTAGATTTTTGCATTATTATTACTACATTCAAACCTGAACACAGAAAGCATTTTGTTACACAAAACATTAAAATTCTATAAAAATGTAACAAACATTAACAGGAATGCTTTATCAGAGCTTAATCCTTCTGGGTCTGATCTGAATTTAACCTCTTATTTCAGTCTGACTCATTTTGGCTGTATGGTTATAGCCATACCAATTCATTTGAGTATGCATAATTCTGTATGTGTGTGTAAGTGAGTGTGTGTAAGTAAGTGTGTGTGTGAGTGGATGTATCCGTTTTACACTCTTGATGTTTTAGAGTGTAACCCCTTCCTTGCTGTCCACTTTTTTACTGCATTGTAGTCGAATTATTGATTTTATTTTACATAGTTGCAGTGTTACAGTCACACCAGTTCATAGGCGTATGTGTGTGTGTACAAGTGTGTGTCCATGCGTGTGTGAGTTGGTGTGTTGATTTTGCACTCTAGATGTTTTAGAGTTTCACCCCTTCATTGCTGTGCAATTTTTTTTCTGCATTGTGGGGGATTTGTAGATTGTACCCACACAAATTTTCTGTATTTTCAATTTTTTCCCCATTTCCCATTAATGTCCTATGGTCGGTCATTTTTGACCGAAGACCATGAGTGTGACTATATTTTTATGACCACTTAGCTTTTTCGAATCATGCCCTCAGATTTTTTTTTGTGTTCACATACCAAGTGCCATAAAAGTCACTAATTTTCGTACCATTCTGGTGAAGCTACGATTTAAAAAAAAATCTAAATGTAAAATTTCCCGGTCAGAAGTGACCGAAGACCGCACAACCTGAACAAATGCAGCAAAATTCTTGAAAGTTTTGTCAATTTAATGCATGCAGGACTACATTAATTATTAGCTTTGCTAGCATGTGCTCTGGTTTGCGATGTGTTTTGAGGAGTGATTGTTTTTATTTTTTTTATTTATGCTATAAGGTATTTGAGTTGAGTTAATTGTTTAATTTAATATTGAGAAACCTAAAATATGTGTAAAACCAGTCCACAATTTAAGTTCAATCAGAATTATTGTTTTGAGTGTAGAGGCAGATTTGAAAGGTCATTTGACATAGACATAATAATAATAATACTAATAATAAAAATACTACTACTACTACTACTACTAATAATAATAATAATAAACACTACTACTACTACTACTACTACTACTAATAATAATAATAATATAAAATAAAATAAAATAAAATAAAATAAAATAAAATAAAATAAAATAAAATAAATGAATAAATAAATAAATAAAATAAAATAAAATAAAATAAAATAAAATAAAATAAAATAAAATAAAATAAAATAAAATAAAATAAAATAAAATAAAATAAAATAAAATAAAATAAAATAAAATAAAATAAAATAAAATAAAATAAAATAAAATAAAATAAAATAAAATAAAATAAAATAAAATAAAATAAATGAATAAATAAATAAATACTTTAACACGGTAGGGGAAGTCGTGGCCTAATGGTTAGAGAGTCGGACTCATAACCCAAAGGTTGTGGGTTCGAG
>NW_015552564.1:869621-872898 GCF_001515605.1 Sinocyclocheilus anshuiensis
GCAGAGCACTAATTCCGAGTATGGGTCACCATACTTAGTCACATGTCACGTCACATAATGAATGAATTAATTCGTTAGTTCGTTCGTTCATTCATTCATTCAGTGTTGGTAAATCAATTATTTGATTGAATACTACTACTACTACTAACAATAATCAGGGTATTAGTAAGTATACTGAATATGTACAGAATGACTGCACTGCATGTCTCATATTTCTCACAAAACTAGTTTGGCCATTTTTACAGTTATTTTCTCCATTGAGACAGGATCAGATGAAGTTATTGCCTTGGCAAACAGTCAGTATGATAAAGAGAGCAAGGCTGGCGTGTGTAACCTTGAGAGCAGTGGATGTTCCTGCATGAATCTACAGGAATCAGCACTACAGGAATGTTGGTCATGTGAAAAGGCTGTTGTAATGGAGACTACGATTGCTCAGCTTTTCCAGCGGGTGACCTGAAGGCTAAATGTTTAACCTATGAAACCTATGAAATTAGATAATTCATTTTAAAATGTTGTAAGATGATCATTAAATGACCACGTAATGACAAAATAATTACTTTAGCGATCACTTTTCCTTAAATGTGATGTGATCACCGGTAGGTGACCTCATTATTTGAATCGCATTGCAACAAGCTACAATATGTTAGACCTTTGCCCAGGAAAATCTCCAAAACACTGCAGAAATCAAGTATTGACTGCAGGTGTGTGTAGCTGCGTGTAAGTAATATCATGAGTAATTATTAGAGGTTATGATTTATTAGTGTTAAATGACCTAGTTTCAAGCCTCCAAGTCTATAACAAGCATAAAATCTGCTAAAATATTCCTTGTCTCTGAAGTATTTGAGACATGAAATATTAGATGTAAGAACAATGGAAATTTGCGTGCAGTTCTCAGACATTTGATCAGAGCAGAACTTTTTTTTTTTTTTGCCACTATCAAATGATACCATACTGTTGACAAATGATATCAACTGATTATGCTAACTTCTCTATGAACAAACAAACAAACAAACAAACAAATAAGTCACAGATAAATCAAGTACAGTATGTCTGTATGGCCTCAAATCACCTCAATGCAATTTGAGGGGAAAAAAGTACATAACTGAGGTGCTAACTGAGCCAGAACTAATAAATCTATTGTAACTTCCATTTCATAAAACCATAACAACCTCTAGGCCAGAGTACCCCTGGTTTCCTTGTACTGTAAATATTGGTTGTTAAATGCCACAAGCAATTAAGGTATTGCTTATGGTCCACACATTTCTGGAGGATGTTTATTCAGCCTTATTCGTCTTCCTAGCAGCCTAAACTCTCAGCAAGGCAAAATGTTTAATGACCCGTTTTTCTTTGTACCACCACAACAGCCATAAAAATCAACTCGCATTTTAAGATGATCAATCCAGAGTGTTTTTCCTCAAAAACATAGTGTTCTCAGAGACTCAAAGGGGATTTTTATATACTGAAACGCATGTTAAAGAAAACATTTCTATATATCTAACTATGAACAGCAAATATCCACTCTTCTCCAATTGCATATCGTCAATCTCTTGACAGTGTGCATGTGTCTGGTCCAATGCGTGACCTCACATTCCACACCACGGCTGCACTTTACACTGCAGATCCATTCATCAGACTCAATGTGACATGATCTCTCAGCCAAAGTACTGTGTATCTGAGTTAGTAAACCTACAGTAGCAAAAAAGCTGGTCATTATAGTTTAAGACTGGAAGAGTAAACAGAAAATTGTATCTGATGTTCTGTTGTGCTGTTGGAAAAATGTATTTGATTGATTGATTGATTGATTGATTGATTGATTGATTGATTGATTGATTTGAATATTCAATTGACTTTTGTTAAACACAAACACAACTGTTTTTTATCATTATTATTAACTATTTAATCAAATAATATTAATGTTTTAATTTAAGTAGGTATAGTAAACATATTATTCTTAATAATAATAACAATAATAATAATAATAATAATAATAATAATAATAATAATAATAATAATAACAATAATAATAATAATAATAATAATAATAATAATAATAATAAGTACATTTTTTAAATATTGGCTACAGAAACCAAAAGAGTATGTACAATGTCAGTTGGTTAACTTCATTTATCAAATAGATACAGTTAAACCAACATTTATTCAGACACCTTCAACATTTCTCACTTTTATCACAGTTTATTCGCTATAGCTTAGAAAATGGTAATAACATATGACAAGAACTCAGAGTTAAACTGTGTCAGAACAAATTCAGCATGCTAATGTCAGATAACTTTGATAGAAAGGTATGTAATGGATTACAATCAACCAAAAATTATTCATACAGCTGTCAATATTTACACAACTATCAATACTTTGTCGGGTGACCCTTAGCCTTAATGACAGCATATAGTCATATTGCACAACTTAAATTTTTTCCCAGACTCGGTCTGACTGTATATCCTTCTGTTATTTTCACACTTAATTATGCCCATGCAAATGTATTTTACAAGTTTTTGTTACTTTCACGGTTATTTTTTCTCTCTCTCTATGGTAGCCTACATCATCTTTAATTTAATAGCATTAGAGCTGCTCCATTGCAGCGGCTTAGTACTGTAATCACGCGATTTGCTGTAAAAATGAAGTGAACCACTCGCTATAAATCTCCTAACTGTGATATTTTCATAAATAGAAGTCGCGTTTTTTTTCATCTGAAAACTGCAGCGATTTATTTTCCAAAGCCACTCATACAATACAGAAACATTCAGGAAGCAAGCAAAACACGTGTTTGTACTGGTGCAGAATGACAGGGACAAGTACAGCCTAGCGCATTTCACACAGGCTGTTAGTTTCACTTTCGCCAGAAAGTCGTCTATGCTTAAGGGTAAAATAAATGACGTTTATAGTGAATGCCCCTATAAATTGTCTCATATTTACGATTTAGTTTGAATCCAAATGATGTGTGCTAAGTGAGCGAACATCAATAAAGATCACACAAAAGTGTGCGCGCTCTCTCTCTCTCCCTCCCTCCCTACCATAAAGTAACTTGTGCATTGTTTTACTTACTTCTTTTTGACATATCCGACCGAACTACAAACTTTCCAGTGATGTCTATGAGAAAGGCATACGGGTGCATCTCAATAAATTAGAATGTCATGGAAAAGTTAATTTATTTAAGTAATTCAACTCAAATTGTGAAATTCGTGTATTAAATAAATTCAATGCGCACAGACTGAAGTAGTTTAAGTCTTTGGTTCTTTTAATTGTGATGATTTTGGCTCAC
>NW_015552564.1:873152-874579 GCF_001515605.1 Sinocyclocheilus anshuiensis
CTCCTTTCTGCTGTCTGTTGTTCTGTTGTCTGTGTTTCTTTGTCTGAATATGGCGCTTATCACGTGCTGTGTGGTATTGGCGTTTGGTATCGGGGCATTTTAACGAGTACGAGTAGAGGAGCTCAGTATCGGGCCCGATACCGATACCAGTATCGGTATCGGTGCTATTATTATTTTATTCATGATATTATTAAAATTATTATTAAAATACAAAAAGTTATTGTTTAACTAGATGCTAAATGCTTTCTAAAATGCTGTGCTGTATTTAAATAAATTAATTTAAATTTTCAGCATGATTATGCCACAATTTTATAAAAATTATACATTTATTAAATAATTAAAATTCTATTTAAAATAAATAATTAAGCACAGTTGTTGTTAATAATAATAACAATAATAATAATAATAATAATAATAATAATAATAATAATACTTTTAAAATTACTATTTAATTAAAAACACTTGTGTTAATTAAATGGGTTCACGTGTGCACAGCAACGTCATTACACATCTGTTAAAAATGCAGTTCCGTTAGCAAAGGCTCTGATATCAAAGATCCATCTCAGGTCTGGAATGTGTCTGCTGTGAGGAATTCCTGTGCTATTCGAGATGACCTGCTGCTGAACCTCTTTAATGGAGATGTTGACTGTTACATAGAAGAACTTTTCCTGAGAGCTGAAAGTAATCAAAAAGCCACCTGGTCACTCTAATAACAAATCCATCCCTAAGCACAGTCCCACAACACACAGCTGAACCTCACATCTCCAGTGCATCGGGCATCCTGAGAAATGTGTGAATTTATAAATGATCCTGTCATCATATGTTATGCATCACAGATGAAATCCATTTGAGGATTTGTTTGTTGATGTGTATTCAGGGAGGATTGTGATTTTTTTTTTTTTTAATAAATGAAAAAGGTAACACATAATGTATAGTGCATTATAAAAGTAGTTTCAATGCATTAGTTGTGCCTTGTAATGCACCTTATAATGCACTGCACAATCTCATGAATAATTATAACCACAGTTAATGCATTATAAAATTATCAACTCATTGTTACACTATGCATTTTAAATTTGGTTATAATTATTTTCAACAAGTATAATCTGTTACAACACACATTGTGAATAATTATAATGCATTATACACAAAAAACTTTGAGTGTTACGTTTTTCATTTATTTAGTTTGGAGGACACTTTCCTCTTTCTCTTTTAATTCAAACATTAAAATATTGCTTTGTTTGTTTGTGCATCAACCAGTATCATATAATTGGAGTGTCTGGGAAAACTGTATGAACACAATCATTATTTCTCATTATTAAAAAAAAAATATATATATTAAATAAAAATAAATAAATAAATGCATTTATACTACTACTACTACTACTACTACTAATAATAATAATAATAATAATAATAATAATAAT
>NW_015552564.1:876634-897661 GCF_001515605.1 Sinocyclocheilus anshuiensis
ATAATAATAATAATAATAATAATAATAATAATTGTTGTTTATATAAAACATGTTATATTTGTATAATATAATATAATATAATTGAATATAATATAATATAATAAATATAATATAGCATAATAATTGTGTCAGAATAATAAATAGAAGTAAAAGGATAAAACAAAAAAGGCATAATTGCATGACAAGATGCTTTAGTTGCTCCATAACTATTTTATTTATGAATCTATTTTTTTTTTTCTAAAATGATGTGGCATAGTTTAGTGCTCCTTTAGCACAAGAGAATAAAAATATCAGCTGTAAAACAGGTTTGTTTATTAACTGTTATCAGATGTTATCATCTGAAATGTTATTACACATTTTAGTTGTGCAGCTGAGGGAAAGTGTTTGGTTTTCATGCAAAAGATATTGAAATAAAAGACATAATTTATGATTATACACAAACTGATCCTGCAGTCTTTCATATAGTGGTTGTTTGCATTGTGCGACAGATTTGAGATCTGTCTCTCTCTCTCTGTCTGTCTGTCTCCGTCCCAGATGACAAACTCCAGAAAATGATTATCTAATCACTCACTCGACCCGCTTCTGTTTTCTTCCCACAAGCCATCTGCACTTCCAATATTTATTCCCACTCTTATTTATCTCACGCCTTTCATATGAACTACGGCTGGGATAAACGATCGAGTTTGACCTTGCTTGAGAAACAACACAAGCTAAAGGTTCCATTCTTAAGAGAATATTGCTCGCATCTCAAAAAAGTGAAATTCAAAACTTCTCAAGATGATATTTCAAGGCGTTAATATTTTTGATTCGAGCACTTCGGGTTCATTCAGATTCCCTAAAGAAAGAGCAGCTGTTTTAAGAAAGACAAATGCTTTGGTTTTGTTTCCTGATGTGGCATGTTGTGTCCTTAGAAATGCCTGCTGAAACCGTAGCTGCATTTAGAGCGGCCTATCATGTCTGACCACCAAACACTTCATCATTTCGGACTTAACTGTGATTAATGTGCCTCTGCCCTGCAGGGTTAAACAACCACAAACACCCAGCCTTTACTAGCCTTCCATGTGTTTGCTGACAAGTTCTCAGAGACACACTTACCATTTCATTCGGTGGGTCGAGGTTGGATAGCAGCTTTAGGAAGGTCAAAGGGTCAGCTTATTACATTACCATCTGTTAACAATGACTCTCCACTGACAGTTTATCTGAACCAGCAAAAGCCCAGAGATGTGCCTGGGTCACATTCAGACATGTGACAGACAGGGACCAATCGGAAGCTGGGGATATCGGGCCTTAATCAGAAGCACATGTGCCATTGAGTCTGCCTGTGAATGTATAACTTACCATGATGAGTCTAACATGTGAAGCCGGACAGATGTTTATGGATCGACTGCTTGTTTGAGGAGAGATGTTTCACGGTGGAATGTGGAAGTGGAGGAATTTATTTAGGTCTCGCTAAACTCTTTTTGATCATCTGTTTATGATACCTGAACATGACGTGGTTTGCGTGCATTAATGCATTTATCCGAGATGGGAAATTCTCAAAATGTCCAAGAACTTGTGTGTATGCAGATTTATCTATTCATGCAGCTGAAACCCATATTTTATTAAGGTTCTTTCATTTAAAGACATGCAATGTAGCATTTTTGGCATGCTTTTTTCAATTGTAAAACAGGATCTAAGTCGGTGTGAATTATATGGGGGAAAAATCCTTATAAATTACCTTTATAGTTTGTCTTTTTTTATCACATGTCCTAAACGGCTGTATTTTACATCTTTATACAGGTAATTTAATGTCTCCAGCCACTGAGTAATTAAGCAGGCTTTGAATTTAAAGTTCTTGCAAGGACCCAAAAGGGACAAACTAATTAGATTATATATCAGATTATTCAGAGCAATATGGACAGACTAAATCACTGGAAAAAGAGGTTTATAACCTTACAGACTGAGAATATATAAATAATAAATAAATGCTTGCTTGCTTGCTTACTTAGAAATTGTTTTCTTTTAAATAAATTGTGCCTACATATGATGTTCTTCAAAAACTTAAAATGTTACTTAAATTATTTATTTTTGATGCACAAGTTTTAATGCACAAGATAAATGAATAAATAGCAGAGGTGGATTTGCAGAGGTGGAATTTCAATTACAGCATTATTTTAGAATATTTTATATTTCAAATAACTTGCATTTATTTATTTATTTATTTGTTCATCTAAAAAAAATGTAATTATTAAATGTTAATTTAAATATTAATTATAAAAAAATATTGAATAACTCATATAAAATGAGTTTTGCAGAAAAAAATGTGCCGACATATGCATTACTTCAATAATAATAATAATAATAATAATAATGTTACTCTATTTATTTTTTAATGAATAACTCTATAATGACTGTATTTTGAAGGAAAATCAGTTAACACGTTTCTAGCGTACACTTCAGCAAAGTTTAAAAAAAATGTGCAGTGTGCAGACACAAACAGTGAAGTTAATGTGAAGAAGCTAAAATATTGGTTTAACAGTTTTTACAGTTTTTGTTTAACATTCCTTTGCATGTCAGTGTAATTGTATAGTTTTGCTTACTTGCTATCACTCTAAAATGTGGAAAATAGTAATAATAATGAGAAGACGTGCATCAATTTTTGACTGACAGTCTAGGTTATGTTATACTACTGTAATGATCCAAAAAACATATAATAGTAAAAAAATCTAGGTAATATAACTACAGTGATACCATTCAGAGAACCAGAGACAGTGTTTTATTTAGCTAATATTTCTCGTAACAGTAAAAGAATGCTTTAATCTTGAAACAATTTCCATCGGGATATTTGCTTGTGCTGAACAGAGCCAAACATCATTTGCCTTTTACAAACACACTGAGGCTTCGATGTCTAAAACACGACCACACTGAAGCATAATATTTAACTCTCGGGGAAGGGAGAGGCTCTGACACTCTGTTATTATCGGCCGATGAATTCTGCCCCATGGGGAATAGAGCTTTTTGGACTGTGCGCTACAAGATGTTATAAATCAATTAGTGAAGAAGTCTGGAGGACAACTCTGCTGAAAAGAGGTCAAAGAGTGTAAATATCAGAATAATAATACAGGTCGAATTTCAACAGGGAAATCAAAAACCCTTTGTCGAGTCAAGTCGCCTATATTATTTTAGAATAATAACCGAGGGAACAATTTTGAGGATAATTCCATTAAACAGGCTCTTGTGATCATGTAAGACGTTGGTGGTCTACCAAACACACACACACACACACACACACACACACACACACACACACACACACACACATACAAACTTATGAGACTTGGATGGATGAGGCTCCATTTCCAGCTCCATTTAATAAACTCCTAATTTTGCTGATTATTAATAGTTAGTAATGTAGCTGTTAGTAATGCCAAAATATTCATAATAGGCATGCTAATAATCAACTAGTTAATAGCGAGATTTCGTCCCTATGTAAAGTGTTACTTTTTATATTTTACATACAAATGCAATTTCATTTAATTAAGTCACTTTACAGAGAAGTGGAATTTCATCTAATGAGCTAATTTAATTAAATATGTATCTGATTTTCGTTTTCTGAGTTTTGTTTTTACAATAAGTTACAAACCAAATGAAAAGTATCCCTCTGAAACAAAATGACCACATTTTCCTGGTTTGGAGTGACATTTCATCATGGTCCAATAAGTAAAGACTAGATGAACACAGAAGAGGAAGAAGTTAAAAATATGATCATGTTTATTATTGGAATGAGAAATGCTCTTGATGGTCCAAACACACACACACACACACAACAGCTGAGCAGAAGGGTGAGGCATTTAATTTAAATTGCATGGCCTTGTGCTGATTCCTCCCACACTTCAGGTGAAAACGCAGGACTCTTGACTTTTTGAGCTGATTAGGAAATTTAGAGGGCTTCTGCTTAGTGTTATGTCAACCATTCTGACATCTACTAGGATCATTTCATTTTCATTCAGTCACAAAGAACTGGAGGATTCAGAGTTCCAAGCATTGTTCAGGAATTATCAAGTGTTTCAAAAACACAAAACTGACAACCACCTGGAAGTTGCTTATATAGCGAGTGAAAAGTGAACATTATTCAGACGGTGACTAAAAAATACGTTTGTACAGCTATGTTTGTGGGGACTTTGTTTTTATACTGACCTAAATATTTTCTATTTACTAAACCTAAACCTACCCCTAACCCCCCCCAGTTAAAGAGTTTATTTGCAAAAACATATAACCCCCTTTTAAAAAAAAAAAAACAACAACTTTGTTTTACTGTTATCATGTTTTTATTGTGTTTTATTGTGTTAGTTAGCTGTATTTTTTAGTTATCTGTACTTAATCAAAATAACCTAACTGCAGTTTGAATGCACAGTGAAAAAACATGATTTCTGAAAACGGTTAAAAACTGAGTTATCTGTTTTTGCAAATAAACTCTTCAGTTATTCCATATACGTAGTATGGCTTCACAAAATAAAACAGAGCAAATAAAGTGCAATGCTATTAACAGAAACATTATTCTTCTGCCAAACAATGTAGTTCCTCAGAAACGGTTGTGGTTGCAACAAAGTGGTTTCCGAGCAAACAAAGGTGTATGCTTGTAGAGTCATTTACAACAGCTTCGATCGCAACTCAACCAATCAGAATCAAGGACCGGGACTCTCCGTTTTATAAGATGGTTATTTAATTATTCAAAGGTGTCAAAACACCTTTTTACCCAAAAATCCAATTTCAACTTTTCACTTTAAAATAACAAAAAAATGTTACTCCACAAATATAAATAAACATGAATGTGTCTATTCACAAATAGACACAAAAATGTTTGATATTCAACAAAATGAACATCACAGGTCAATGTTTTTCATAGACACACAAGAAAAGATCAATTAACCTTACAACTTCTGAACGACTGATTAAATCTAAAAAAAATGTAGATATACAGAGAAAAATAAGAACAGCATTCATGAAATGTGTTTAAGATGAAATCTGATGCCATCTATGGTCAAAAGAAGAAGTGCCTTGTGCTTCACAATCATCTATTTTGGTCGTTCTACTCCTTATTTTTTAAAGCATAGCCTCCCTTTATGAAAATAATTATAGTCCTACCTATTTATAGCTTCTTCTCTGACTACCAGCAAAGTCTTTCAGAACAGCCTCCACATCTACCAGCACATGATGGATGTTTATCAGTGTAAGTCCACTCAGTCATTCCTGAGATTAGTCTTCAGCCAATGTAAACGTCTGAAGAAGCTCTACCAATTGCTGTGGATAATCTTACCTGACATTTAGGCAATTTACCTATCTAGGTCGGTAAGTGGCATTCCATGAATTACTGTGTACTTTTACAGTGGAACTTTTTGCTCACTCAACCCAAGAACCATAATCTTAGCTTTCTGATAGCTTATGTGAGGAAATTATTCTTTGAAAATCTTCCCGTTTCCCGTCAGAGCTTCTCAAATGTCATTCAAAAAGATACATTCGACCTTTAAGTGTCGCAATCAGTCACAAGACACAATGTATAGTATTAGAGAGTAAAAATGAGAGTGTAGAGAGAGAAACGAAGCTGGGAAAGATAGACATGATTCATCTCTTCGAAATAAATCCTTCACATTGAGAAATATCATGCTGTGTCGTCCTTCATTTTGTACTCAAAAGTCAGGGTGTTTTTATTTATTTTTAATGTTGAGATATCTAAGTATCCATACATTACTTGGGTCAATATTGGAATAATTTATTAGAATTTGTTATATGAATTTTTAAAGGCATAGTTCACCCAAAAAAATAAAATGATGTCTTCATTTTTCTCACCCTCCACCTTTTCCAAACCTGTATGAGGTTCTTTCTTCTGATGAGCTCAAAAGAAGATATTTTGAACAATGTTGATAACCAAACAGTTGACGGTAGCCATTGACCATAATATGGAAAATTATACTATGGAAGTCAATGGCTACCATCAACTGTAATCCCAGAATGTGCTGTGAAGAGTTTAAAAGATTAGAGCAATTCTAGAATGACAATTGTGTTTCTTTTAATAATTAAAAGTATCTATGAAAACAGCCATAATATCACCAAATTTGTGTGAGCAACATACACTGAAGGATGTACTTTGAAATAATTTTCACTTTTTGCTAGTAAACGTCAGAAATAATTGCAAAGAAATTACAAGTAACACATTGAATTCAACATAACATTTTGAAGTAAAGACTAAAGTAATATTTTATTGTAAAAAGTACTCTGTAATTTTTTTTTAATATTTATTTATTTATACTTTGAAACAATACACTTTTCAAAAAGCACTACAAATAATTTTGAATTGAACTGAACTTTGGTGAAAAAAATAAACATTTAGCCTATAACGCATACATTTTTTTTGCATCAAAACATCATCAAAAATAAAGGAAAATATGGTAACACTTTTACTTAAAGCCTTTACTATATAACACATTTTATTAAAGGCTATAATGCATCATAATTATTCATAATGTGCATTGTAATATATATTGTCGTAAATAATTATAACAATTAAAAATGCATAGTGTAACAATGAATTGATAAGTGTTATAATGTATTAACTGTGGTTACAATTACTCATGAGATTGTAAACATACGTACATGCACACTTATAGGTGAGTGCGCGCACACACACACACACACACACACACACACACACACACACACACACACACACACACACACACACACAATTCATAATTTACTGGTAGCATGAGCAATGCCAGCAGCAGTAAGCAGCCCTCCTGGAGCGATTCAGGGCTGAAGGCTTTCATTTAGATCCTGTTTACAAGTCGTTACTGCCAGAGAAAGCTATAGATAAGCTACACTACTTTACATTCAATCGCATCCTCTTATTGAAAGGAATTGAGTCAGCCGTTTTCAAAGCAGTGTTTTTTAGCCATTAGACTCATATCTGCACAATATATAATTATGCATAGGGCTCTTTCAGATCACCATCAGCTGTGCAGTGATGTTCAGCACATTGCTACGAATCTAAGATGAATATGTAGGACCAGATTTACTAACAGCTTGCATCAGCGCAAACCATTTTTTGGCATTAAAATAGTACTGTCAGGATTTACTAAAGACGCGCATTGAAGAATTAGCACTGAAAAGGCATGGACGCAGTTATTTTTGCACCTGACCTTATTGAAAATGCATTTGGAGTTTCCCTTTCAGATGCAAAATTGATGGGAGGAGAGTATTAAAATTAATCACGCAATGCAATTTACTAACGTTTGTGCCTGTCAAATTACTGGTATTTGCGCAATTATTTAACACAGAAAAAAAGCATGTCTTAAAGCAGGCGGTAATTTGTGCTGCTCTTGGTAGATTGTGCTGGTCATTATAGAAAATAGCTGGCTGTGTGTTCTTTAATGTGCGCATTGTCAGTAAATCACTTTTCAATCAGTTTTCAATCAGTAAATCACTCCGCTTTTATGGAATTGTGCTCTAACACTAATTTGCTCTGTTTAGTAAATCTGCATGGCCCATAGTAAAATGCAGCATTTTGTCAATGTGGCTCTTTTGCAGATCACCATGTTGGAGCCTTGGTATTCAAAATAGATACGCAAATAATCACAATGAAATTAGGTACAGTAAGTGCAATATATGAATGAATGGATGGATGGATGGATTAATTAATTAATTAAGGAGGCATTTATTTATTGAAATAACACATTTTTTTTTCAATTGTTAGATCCACCCTATGACTAAATTAATTCACCATGCAATCAACAGCTCATGATAATGTTCTCATACCACATAACAGATCTGCAAAACTGTTAACACGTTCATGTAGCTTTGATTTAGTTTGCAATTATGGAGCAAAACTCTAATTTATCTAGCACATTTCACAGCTCACATATCTTTACACTTACATTCAATCTAAAATTCGAATTAGTCACTGGAAGAAAACACACAATCAGCCCAAATCCTCATACTGTATATCAAAGTCAACAATTGCTTATTAAAATGCCAAAATGGACCATGAAAGAGCAACATTTCATGTCTTTAACTGAACATTTGTTTATGGGAATTACAACTTTTGTTGTTGTTGTTAAGCAAATTTGCCATTGACTAATAATAATAATAATAATAATTGTTATTATTATTATTATTATGATTCTGTAATACAATGTTGTACAATGAAAAATGCTATATGTGATCAAGTAAATGGGTTATTATAGAGGTTTAATTTATTTAAATATTAAATATCTGCCTAATTTAGTCTTTAGTCATCATATCAATTGTATTGTGGTTTAAAGACCACACAAAACACACACCCCTCGCGGTACAGTAAACTGATCTTAAATAATATCATATGTAAATGAAGATTGATTGTGTTTTATAAATAATTGTTTTCTAACAGCTGGTTTTTACAGCTGTTATGCTCATATCACTCATGTTAATGGCACTTATTTAGTATAGACTGACAAATCCCAGCACTAGTAACTGATGAAAAACTTTTCATGATCCTTATTGCTGATTCTTGATTGATGCCAGTAATTTACATTCAAAGGAATATCATGAAGCTCTGATCCCTCCGTAGTAAGACTGGATTCTGAGACGTATTTTATAAAACACTGAATCATGCCAACAGGGTCCAGGAGGCTAATTAGTCTTCCTGTCCAGCACACAGAGCCTGTTCTTTGGGTCAGACCTGGATTTTTAATTGCCGTTCCATGTGTCGTCTGGTTCTGGCTCTGAGAGCAGACGTCGGTGCACAGCTCTTTGTAATATTGTGTGCATCACCATGAAAAACATGCATGGTTTGATTGCCTCTAAACACACTAATGACATCAGATCAAAAGCATCTGTAAAACATAACTAAAGTAACATATAGATGGTCACTGGAACAAGGAACTTTTGAAGTCTGAAAGTTCTGATAGTTTGTTTTTCATAGTAAATCAAAATTCTTCAAATGTATTTATTTTTTATTTGTTTTAATGATACAGTATGACCTCCTAAATGACAAAAAAAAATCGTTATTGTTTGGGTTGTATTATTTTGCTATCAAAGTGTGCTTGGGAGGCATTCAACACATGAATAAGCAAAGTAATAAACAAAGTAATTTCATTTTTACCTAACCAACTGTGATTGTTTGATGGTCTCATTTACAGTTTATGAATACAAATATGTATATACAGTTTTGTGAATTTGATGGAACCCTTATTTTGCATTGATTTGTATACAAATCCTAATAATAAAAATACAGTATAATTAGTATAAGTAATATTCTCTAATTGTGGCACTTTTGACTGCTGTGTGAGAATAAGAATAATGTGTGTGTGTGTTATATATATAAAGGGAAAAGTACAACGTAACTTGATATTATTGAGCAATGAGCTGCAGTAAAGCACCTGTCCATGCAGAAACTGTAAAACATCTCCTTCTAAGCCTGTTCTGCTACATCAACAAGACTGCAAGCAAAGCTGATTCTTGAAAGAGAGCAATGCCAGATTCACTGCAGAAGAAGAACAGAAGACACAACAGAAGAGTTTAGTCATCAGCGATAGAGAGATGTCTCCATTTGCACCTGTATATATGTCATGTTTAACTTTTCAAGTGTGTCTGTTTTGTAGTCCACACCCGAATGAGAGAGAAAGAGAGAGAGAGGTCTCCTGGGGAAAGAACACTTCCCTGATGATACATCGCCTGCAGTCATCTATGGCAGAAACGGAGCTGTTTTCCTGTTGATTTGGCAAAGCCCAGCCTCACTGTTTATTTAGCTTCTCTTGATATAAACAGCATAACATTAACTTCTCCAAGTCTGTGCCCAAAGGTTAATATATTTCTGGTAGTAGCATATGTCAGACACATGACGGCTCCTGTTGGTCTCTCGAATGCTCCACATAAGAACAGAGGTTGCCATCACTGCACTTTAAAGCAGACAATAACAGAACTATATTGCTGCCTCTTACAAAAATGTGTAAATCATCCAGATCTCTGGATGTGCAGAAAGCCAAGGTTACTCTGCAGTAAATAATCACTAAAAAGGCTCCAGTTATGTACTGTTCTTAACATTTGACCTGACAACATTCCAGTAATATTGAAATGGTTAAATAAATGAATTTATATGAGTTAGTTCTGGTCCTCTAGTTTGAATGGCCAAGTGCATTCCAAGAATACTTTGAGATTCACTGATAATACAATAATTGCAACGAGGGTTGTGACCTGCATAAAGGCCTGCTCACACCTTCTCAAATACAAGTAATTTGTTGAACATACATTTCTGTCATTTTCTGAAAAAAAAAAAAAGGTTTACCTACAGGTTTAGTCTACATTTATCTACATCTACATTTCTAAAAGGGTGTAAACAAGAAAAAAGTATAGTATAATTATAACATAGTGACAATTATTGCTGGACACCTTTTCTGGAAATGCCACAATTTTCACAGAAGGATTTGATTGTTTTACTCTTACTGGTAAAAGTCTAGCCTAAGTACAGAATACCACTTCTGATCTTCCAAGGAACACAAAAGACAAATGTACCTCTCAATGTAATTACAATGAATGGGGACTGAATGAATGTATCATATTAGAGGTCCATATGACTCGTGCACTATATTCCAGGTCTTCTAAAGTCATATGATAACTCCGTGTGAGGACCAAACCAAAGGAAGTGCCAATAGTCAGTGAAAATCTTGATATCTGGCCTATAGCTTTCCTCGATAAGTTCATGAGAGATGTCAAATGCATGAATGAATGGATCATTCTTTTCATATCTTGCACTCTTTTTGTAGCTTGACCAGTGCAATTTTCTTTTTGTCTAGTACGGAAATAAGAATGTGGGTTTGGAACAAAATGAGGGTGAGTAAGTGATGACAAAACATTCATTTTTGGATTAACTATTAAGCAATATTATGGGAATGATGCCGATGTTTCCTGGAGAAATGGGCAGAAAATTGCTGTGGTAAAAAGAAAGCTGAGATGGAGACTTCTCAGGTCTGTAAGTCTCCTGAGAGGGACATTTCCCACTGTCTTATGAACCCTGACGGAGGAACCTGGCAAAGTTATTTTCCCCATCTCTCTCCCAATAACCCTTTCTTGCACTCTCTCAAACATCTTCTTTCTTCCATTATTCTTTTGTCCCTCTTTCGCCTTCTTTCATAAAATAAATGAAGGACACATTCTGTGATCGATTCCTCTCTCTGTTTGATCCATTCCTAAAGATATGTTTTCTATCTGAGTGATGAAAGTGTCTGACTGTTCCAATGGATCCAGAATCAACAAAGCATTAGGCTGATGGATGTTTCTCTCATTATTTTTCTATTTCAGGCTTGTGATGTTATGTTAAAATGCTTAACCTGAATGACTGAGTGATGACAGCAGGGCTTCTTGGTGTGTTTGTTTGGCTCGGTTGAAATCACACTAAAGCAGGGAGAACAGAAAGGTCAACCTTTGAAGGACAACACATCACCCTGTCTGTTTTATTTAACTTTTGTTAAGTTGTAAAAGGTGCCTTAAAAAAGTATATGTATGCATGTATGTATATACAATTTATATATTCATTTTTTAATTATTTTTAAATTTTATTTTTACACTTTAAGCAAATTAACTTTATTGTTTTTGACGTTAACTAACAGCACCATTTGTATAATTTTAGAACTGTACATTTTTTAAGTTTTATTTTAAAGTAATGTTTAATAATGTTTGTTGTGCTTTAAAGTACACGTTTTTTTTCTAATGTGCTGAACAACCATGATATATACACTGAACAAAATTATAAACGCAACACTTTTGTTTTTGCCCCCATTTTTCATGAGCTGAACTGAAAGATCTAAGACTTTTTCTATGTACACAAAAGGCCTATTTCTCTCAAATATTGTTCACAAATCTGTCTAAATCTGTCTTAGTGAGCACTTCTCCTTTGCCGAGAAAATCCATCCACCTCACAGGTGTGGCATATCAAGATGCTGATTAGACAGCATGCTTATTGCACAGGTGTGCCTTAGGCTGGCCACAATAAAAGGCCACTCTAAAATGTGCAGTTTTATCACACAGCACAATGCCACAGATGTCGCAAGTTTTGAGGGAGCGTGCAATTGGCATGCTGACTGCAGGAATGTCCACCAGAGCTGTTGCCCGTGAATTGAATGTTCATTTCTCTACCATAAGCCGTCTCCAAAAGCATTTCAGAGAACTTGGCAGTATATCCAACCGGCCTCACAACCGCAGACTATGTGTAACCACACCAGCCCAGGACCTCCACGGCATACAAGTTTCAACTGAAATTACGATGAAGTATATTCGGCAGTAAAATATATTTTACTTCAACCATATTTCAAATACAAGATAATTATGAAATCACATATAAAGATGTTCTTAAAGTGCTTGAAGTTCAACTCATTGCATTCAGTGTAAATTTAAACTATAATACATTTTCATTTATTTGTAAATAACATTCAAGTGTCTGAAAACAGTACATTTATTTTGCATTTAACGGGATAGTTCACCCAAAAATTACAATTCTGTCATTAATTACTCACCCTCATGTTGTTCCAAACCCGTAAGACCTTCATTTTGTCTTTGGAACACAAATTAATATATTTTTTGATGAAATCCAAGAGCTTTCTGACCCTGCATAGAAAGCAATGCAACTGAGATGTTCAAGGCCCAGAAAGGTAGTAAGGACATCATTAAAATAGTTAATGTGACATCAGTGGTTCAACCATATTTTATAAAGCTACGAGAATACTTTGTTATCAAAAAATATCTTAATTTGTGTTCCAAAGATGAACGAAGGTCGTGCGGGTTTGGAATGACATGAGGCTGAGTAATTACTGACAAAATATTCATTTTTGGGTGAACTATCCCTTTAAGTATATTGCATTAAATTATATTAATTCCATAATAAGTATTCTTTCTAAAAGTATGCAAAAATATACCTCTTTTTCACAAGGAGAGACTCACTGTGTCTGAATAACAAGTTCAAAACATTAAAACAAATACTAATTTAAACTAAATAAAGGTTTTGATTTGTCCCTTTTCTGATCATAGCATATTGAAATTATTATACCTATAATTGTGTAATTTCATAGTTTCGATGACCACACAATTCAGTTATGTAATTTAGAAAAGCGAAATTGAATAAACAAAATTATCTTTTAATACATAATAAAGTGGTTAAGTTGTAAACACAATCACTCATGATTAGATAACCACTACTGTGTTTACCACAGTTTTTGTTTCTTGAGCAGAAAAGTCCACTTAGATAAGAAAGATTAACACACACTAGCACTGACCGTGAGAAGCGTAATCTCACCTCAACTTCCACACATTTCACAAGAGACTCCCGAGAGACAGAAATCCTGACAGGTCTATATAAACAGGCATTCCTCCGAAGATTAACTGGACCATTGCTGAGCAGTTTCATCCTCTCCGGACTCTCCAGCCCTGTTTATTACTCTTTCAGAGTCTGTTTCATTCCAGCACTTTCGCAATAATTCTGCAGGTTAGCACTTCCACCTCTGCTGAGACAATAACAGCGCAGAAATTAAATATTAATGCTAGCCGCCCTTCCGGCCTATCCACGAGCATTAATCTCAGATCTTTCCCCTTCAGAGGCACGAGGCCTTGGACACTTTTATGGAGCCATGAGAGACCCTATCTCAGCTCGCTTTAGAAATCTGGACATCTGAAGTGTTTCTGAGACTGCCTCCAGCAGGCCGAGAAAGAAAAGTCCGCCGCTAGATGCTTTCCACAACCTAGCATCCGTCATCCGAGCGCTTAGCCTAGTCAATCTTAGTTCCCAAGGGCTTTGAAGACAAAGTATCTGCTCTTATGTCTGCATGACCTTCTGGACCTCAATAATTTGCTAGTTAAACCCTCGTCATTGAGAGACACCAGTATCCTCAGCCTCCCTTGTCTCCATAATGCCTAATGAACGTGTGTTGGACATGTCTTTCATCTCACGGGGGACACTGAGAGTAGCATCCGCTGCCTCCAAGTCCTATATTTCTCCCAGGAATAGCACAATCACCTGGCAAGGACACTCAAGCTTTCTTGTGGAGGCTGTAAATATAGTTTAGACAAGCTGGCACATACAGGAATCATCCCAACCAATCAGGGCTCTGTAATCTGCCTTTTTAATCAGATGTTCTGAAATGAAATGCAATACAAAAAATCCTACAATGACATTTAAGACCTTACATAAGAAAGTTATTTGGCGTCCCACCCCTCATGAGTGGCTATTGTCATTAGCGAGTGTTTTAATTATCATTGGAGAGTGCTAATGCTCGCGTTCAAACCTCTTGGATTCATCAGAGACGCTATATTCATGAAGCTCAGTTAGTGGTTTGGGCGGAAGGGAGTTTAAGGGAATCTAGGGCCCTGAACAGCTTAATCAGACCCACATAGAAAGCTAACACTTCACAGTTGTTCACAATTGACCCAACGCTTCTATACTCCGGTCTCTGTAGAATCCAAGTTTCTCAAAGGCCATTTTTGAGGATTGACACTACTAACTCAGCTAAACTTTTTCCATTAGTGTGGTGCGTTTGGCTTTTTTCACGTTTATTTATTTATTTTTATTATTATCATATGTATATATATATATATATATATATATATATATAAATACATACTGTATATATATATATATAATATATATAATGAAAAATTAAACTTCTCAGTTACCTGTTTCTGTTTTGTTCATAATTTCCCAGGTTTCCATTTTAATTAATCTCATTCACCCTTTTATTCTTGTGTAGTTAAACCAAAGTCAATTTCAAGGCAAGTGATTAACTCAGCAGCCATCTTCAACAATATTTTCTGATGAATATGTTGCATTTTTTGACATACTGTACTTTATAGTAATGTACAAACCATTATTTAAATTGTATTATAAAGACATTTCTACAAAACAACATAATAGTCATCAACAATAAAACAATAAAAGGCTCATCACCAAGTTTTCAGCTCAGTTATATAAATAGTGGTTGTGAAAAATAAGTGCTTAATTGTATTACATGTACAAAAAAGTATAAACTGTACTTGCTGATAATATAATCTGATCTAAAAAGCCACTAATAGTATCCAATAAAAAAAAAACTTAAAAATAAATTTTAAATCATTATGGTTTAAAAACTTTATTTTTTTGATGTGTTGACTAACATACTAAAGCACATGTAAAGTCCTTGATTATATTTTTGATTATACTAGTGTTGTGCTATTCAATGTTAGTTTTAAAGTTATACAAGTTTAATTAGAATATTTAACATATTTCATTAGAATATAATATGTTTTACAAGAAAATACTATTTCAGCCTTTCTACTTTAAAATGTCATCTTTATTTCAACATGTTTTGTTGTAATTATTTATTATTTGTAACATTGTTTTAGCAATTTACAAAATAAATCCTACACCATTTTTTTCCAGTGGGACATAAAAACACTCTAATAGCTAATTGTAAACATACAAATTAGCATTTAATACAACTTTTAAATAGTAATTAAGTATCTGAAAACATTACATTCAATCTGATCTAAAAAGCCACTAATAGTATCCAATAAAAAAAAAAAATTAAAAATAAATGTTAAATCATTATGGTTTAAAAACTTTATTTTTTTGATGTGTTGACTAACATACTAAAGCACATGTAAAGTCCTTGATTATATTTTTGATTATACTAGTGTTGTGCTATTCAATGTTAGTTTTAAAGTTATACAAGTTTAATTAGAATATTTAACATATTTCATTAGAATATAATATGTTTTACAAGAAAATACTATTTCAGCCTTTCTACTTTAAAATGTCATCTTTATTTCAACATGTTTTGTTGTAATTATTTATTATTTGTAACATTGTTTTAGCAATTTACAAAATAAATCCTACACCATTTTTTTCCAGTGGGACATAAAAACACTCTAATAGCTAATTGTAAACATACAAATTAGCATTTAATACAACTTTTAAATAGTAATTAAGTATCTGAAAACATTACATTCAGAAAATTCTGTGGACATTTACTGACTCTTATGTTGTTTCAAACTGTTTTGGTTAGCATTGGCTTCCATTTTATGGACATATATCTTTATTAGAAATAAAGTCAAGAAGGTTTGGAATGACTGAGTAAATAATGGCACCATTTTAAGTTCTGAGTGAACCATCCCTTTAGGTATATTGCTTTAAAATAAATTATTTCTCCAAGTACTCTTTTTAAAAATATGCTAAAGCATACTTCTTTTTCACAAGGGTGAATACTGACAGAATATCATCAATGTAGTTATCATTTTTCAAGGTTAACTTGAATGTTATTTAATTAAACTTACGAGTAGCTTTTAGATCCACAAGCAAACTTGAAGTTATTTTTAATAATAAAAATTATTAATAATAAAAAAACTGTACTTGTGGTCAGGTTACTGCTTGGCATGGTAAATTTGGGCCACATAAAGCTCACACTGGAACAAAATTACAGAGGAGGATATATGTGTGTGCACTAACAATGATGTCTCATCACAATTTAATCAATGTCGAATCACCATGACTATGACTCCCATCTCAATGCTTTAAATGACTTTCATTCTAGTTTTCATTCAAGTGTCCTCTTCTTTATCCTCTTCACATTATATAATCAAATGACCACAAAGAAACCTGTACATGATGAAATAAAGTGAAGTAAAAGTCCACCAACGGTCTTCTAGAGTGGGCAGTCAGAGAAAAGCCATGCATTACCACCGCTCTCTGCCCTGACACAGGTCTTGAAGAACCGGTGTGACTGTATGACTGATGGCCTTATGAAACATGAAGGTGTTGTGTCAATAAACACAGTTCCGCTACATCCATCAAGCTGCCCTGACAGGAATGTGCAAATTTTATTGCCTGTGCCCTGCATTTCATTTACTTTTAACTAGTGCGGCTTTCACTGCGGGACTCCCTCTACGGTGAGGCACAATCTGGAGTGTTTTAAGTTAATAGATAACATATCCCAGATTTCAGAGTTGAAGGAATAATGTTTATTGCTGTTTTCGTTTGTTCATTTGTCTGTTTCACTGCTATTATTAAGTATTTCAATATCATCCTCCGCAGAGTAGCCTGGAGCTACTGTAGCTGTTTTACAGTTTCATCAGGATTTCTCTCAGCTTATTTTTGAAAATCAGTTTCTGTATAGCCAACATTTTCACTATTATTTTCAAAGTAAAGCTTGAAGGAATCAGTGACAAAGAAAAAAAAACAACTTTTAAATGTCTAGTTCAAAGGGTCAGTTCACCCCAAAATTAAAATTATGTAATTAATTACTCACCCTCATGTTGTTGCAAACCCGTAAGACCTTCGTTCATCTTCGGAAGACGAATTAAGATATTTTTGATGAAATGTGAGAGCTCTCAGACCCTGCATAGACAGCAACCACATGAACGTAATCTGCGTAATCAGCGTGGTTTATGCTTAGGGGAAAGCGTGCGTATGTGTTGTGATACTCTAAAATGGCGGAAGACGTAACTTGAAGAATTGTTGAAATTTTTTTTATTTTTGTTTTCTTTGCACTCAAAAAGTATTATCGTAGCTTCACAAAACTGAAGTTGAGCCACTGATGTCACATGGACTGTTTTAACAATGTCCTTACTACATTTCTGGACCTGGGAACATTACAGTTGCGTTGCTGTCTATGCAGGGTCTGAGAGCTCTCACATTTCATCAAAAATATCTTAATTTGTGTTCCGAAGATGAACGAAGGTCTTACGGGTTTGGAACGACATGAGGGTGAGTAATTAATGACATAATTTTCATTTTTAAATCGCATATCCCTTTAAATCGCATATAAAGTTGCACTCTTTCTATTCATGTTGGTTTAATTTGGTTTTGAATATGTTATGACATTTTTAATTGCAAGTTTAATTGTAATGACTTTAAACATTGTCATGTGATGTTACTATCATGCAAAAAGTAATAAAACATTTTCTTACACCTAATTATTATTTTCAAAACCACTCTTTAATGTTTTAAAAGATTCATAAATATCACTAAATACATACAAAATGACAAATAAAACTACTGCTTTCTATAAAAGATTATGCCACTAATTTAACTAGCTTTCATTTATTTATGTATTTATTTGTTTGATTGATTTTTCCCTCATAGGGACAGTTGCTCCACCATGATATTTTTGCCTATATGATTGATCCAGATTGAGAAAATAAACAAATACAAACTTCATGTTATTGACACAAAATGCATGAAACACCTCCTTTAGCAGGGCATGGTGTCACAATCAAAGCTGATATTAAACAGCCTAGGATTTTAAGCAAAAGATTATCAAAAATAAAGAACACTTACACAAAAAGTCTCAGCCACCTGAGATCATGTGATTTGCATTCACAATGGCTCTTACAAGTCTAAAATCCATTTCAAGTCCTAATTTCCATCAGGGGCCAGGTTTGTAAATCTTCCCAGAATTACACAACACACTCCCGACTCCCTGAGGGAACTCTGGCTTAGTATCTTTATAATGCTGCTTTAAAATTGGTTTGTCCAAATGTGCAAGACTGGAAGATTTACAAGTATGCCATGCATTTAAAATGCACAGTGGGGATGGAGGAACAAACCCCCATGCATTTCTAATAAAGGGCAAACACCATGATAGAGCTGGATTTTAAACAGCATCCTTTCTGCACGGACAACATTACATCACGACTACACTGCTCTGTGTTCCACTTTAGAGCGAGACCAGATTTCTTCCCTGAGAAAAAAAAAACATTTAATTCAGTGTGCATTTTCTTTCTGTTTTTGTAAAAGGTACTGTGATTTTGAGATAAAGTTTAAAGTAAAACTGAGACATACAGTATAAAGTCACAATTGTCATAACCATAGTTTCAGTTGCAAGAAAAAGTCACATTGTGAAATTTAACAGCATTTCTGGGAGACATACTATAAAGGAATATGAGATAAAGTCCCATTGTGAACTACAATCACTACAGGAAGACATAAAGTCGCAATTATGAGACGCAAAGTTGAAATTATGAGATATAGTACAATTACCTGAAATAAAGTCACAACTGTGAAATTTAAAGCCATGATAGCAAGAAATAGTCAAGAAGGTTTGCAAATGGGAGATAAAAAATAACAACTTTAAGTCAAATTGTGAGACATAAAGATGCAATTTTGAGAACCAAAGCTGCAATTGTGAGATAAAGTCACATTGAGGAAAAAAAAAAAAAACTACAACAGGAGACAGTCAAAATTACAAGAAATAAGGGAACAAATTGTGAGATACAGATATAAAGGCACAATTCCGAGAAACACAGTCGCCATTACAATAGTCACAATTTCAAGAAATAAAGTGAGATTTAAAGATATAAAGTCACAACAACGATAAACTAAATTGCAATTAATGGAAATAAAGTCAAAATTACAAGAAATAAAGTTGCACTTGTGAGGTAAAAATACAATTTTGAGATTTTGAGTCTAATTGTGATATATAAAGTCGTAATAACGGGAAAAAAAGGTCGCAATAACAAGAAATCAAGTCAAAATTGCAAGAAATAAAGTTGCAGTTGTGAGATAAAATCATGTGAAATATAAAGTCACAATGGGAAGACAAAGTCACAATTACAAGAAATAAAAGAGCAAATTGTGAGATATAAACTTGCAATAATGATAAACAAAATTGCGATTAACAGAAAAAGTCAAAATTACAATAAATAAGGGAGAAAATGGAGAGATAAAGTCACAATTATGAGAGATTGTCGAAATTTCAAGAAAGTGTCACAACTGGGAGATTTAAAAGCCACAATAATGAGAAACACATTTATAATAACAAGATATAAAGTCAAAATTACAAGAAATAAGTTTGCAATTGTGAGATAAAAAGAACATTGTGAGATTTTAAGTTACATTATGAAACATAAAGATGCAATTTTGAGAACCAAAGTTGCAATTGTGAGACAAAGTCACTTTGTAAATTACAAAATCATATCAGGAAGTCAAAGTCACAATTAAAAGAAATAAAATAGCAAATTGTGAGATATGATGTCATAATTCCAAGAAACAAACTTGTAATTACAGTATGAGACAATCAAAATGACAAAAATAAAGCCATAACTGTGGAATTTAGGGCCAGATTTACTAACAGCTTGTGCCAGTGCAAACACTCTTTTGGCGTAAAAGTAAATAAATAAATAAGTAATTAAATAAATAAAACCACTGTCAGGATTTACTAAAGACACACAGTGAAACATTAGCGTCGATAGTTATTTTTGCAGCTACCGTAATCTTTTTGCATATGCATTTGCAGGAGTTTCCCTTTCAAACTGGAAATTTATGCAAGATGATTTACTATGGTTCCAAGTCAATTTACTGGCATTTGCGCCAGTCTTAACCCATTCTGCACCTGTATTGTTAGTAGATTACCTACACCTGATCATCATCAGCTCTGCTTGTTTGCAACCCAACGCTCATTTGTGCTGGTCTTAGTAGATTGTGTTGGTCATTACTGAAACAATCTGGCTATATCTTCGTTCTTTAATTTGTGTACAGCCAGTAGATCAGCAGAACTGTTCACTAAGCACTTTTATGGGATTGTAGATTCACACTAATTTGCCCTTAAAGTCCCATTGTGAGATATAAAGTAGCAGTTATATATATTGTGAGATAACGAGTCACATGAAATATAAAGTCACAATTGGGAAACATAGAGATACAATTTTGGGAAATAAAGTCACAAATCAAAATCAAAAAGTGCAGTGTCATTGAGCATTTTAGGCGGCAATTTAACCGTTAATCCTACAACCCAAACCGTGACTGTTACTTTTGAGCTCTTTGTTTCTAAACACTAAACTAAAGTTTCATGGCTTTCTAATTGACTCCTGTGCAGGGCCTGAGCACAGAGACTCTCAGCACACTGTGGCCTATATGAAGACTGTTTATCCACCATAAATCAGCCTGGCAGGTTCAGCAGTGTGTACATTCAGTGTAGACCCTGAGCACAAGCACACTGTGGCCTATATGAAGACTGTTTATCCACCATAAATCAGCCTGGCAGGTTCAGCAGGTTCAGC
>NW_015552564.1:899402-920596 GCF_001515605.1 Sinocyclocheilus anshuiensis
ATCTAATTTAAAGTGCATTTTCTTTATCTGTTTTGTAAAAGGTTGTGCAATTGTGAGATACAATTTAAAGTAAGAACTGAAGACACATTGTGAAACAAAGTCACGTGTTAAAGACATATAAAGTCACAATTGTTATAACCATAGTTTTAATTGCAAGAAAAAGTCACATTGTGAAATATAACAGCATTACAGGAGACATAAAAGGAATAAGGGACACAATTGTGAGATTTAAAGCCACATTGTGAGGAATAAAGTTACTATAATGTGAAACAAAATTGCAATTAACAGAAAACACTAAAGTCAAAACTACAAGAAATAAAGTTGCTATTGTGAGATAATGTAACATTGTGAAATATAGTCATAACAGGAAGACATAAAGTTGCAGTTCCGAGAAACAAAGTCGAAATTATGAGTTATAGTCAAAATTACAATAAATAAAGTCACAACTGTGAGATTTAAAGCCACGATAACAAGAAATAGTCAACATTACAAGAAATAAAGTTGCAATTGGGAGATAAAAAGAACACTGTGAAGATTATAAGTAAATTTGTGAGACACAAAGATGCAATTTTGAGAACAAATTTGCAATTGTGAGATAAAGTTACATTGTGAAATACAAAATCACAACAGGAAGACGAGGTCAAAATTACATGAAATAAGGAAACAATTTGTGAGATATAAAGTTGCAATTCCAAGAAACAAAGTCACGATTATGATAAAAATTACAAGAAATAAAGTCTGTGAGATTTAAAGCCACATTGTGAGATATAAAGTAACAATACTGATAAACTAGATGGCAATTAATGGGAATAAAAATAAAAAAATACAAGAAATAAAGTTGCACTTGTGAGACAAAAATAATATTTTTAGATTTTAAGTCAAACTGAGAAATAAGAAATAAATTCAAAATTACAAGAAATAAAGTATCAACTGTTACAAACAAATAACATTTTGAGGTTTTAAGTCAAATTGTGAGACAAAAAGATAAAATTTTGAGAACCAAAGTTGCAATTGTGAGATAAAGTCTCATCATGAAATATAAAATCACATCAGGAAGACAAAGTCACAATTACAAGAAATAAAAGTGCAAATTGTGAGATATAAAGCCATTATTCCAAGAAACACATTGTAATTACAGCATGAGATATAATAAAAATTACAATAAATAAAGCTGTAATTGTGAGATTTAGGGCCAGATTTACTAACAGCTTGTGCCAGTGCAAACCCTCTTTTGGCGCTAAAAACCTATTCTCAGGATTTACTAAAGCCACGCAGTGAAACATTAGCTTAGACAGTTATTTTTGCAGCTGATCTTATTGCATATGCATTTGTAGGAGTTTCCCTGTCAGACGCAAAATTTATGCAAGGAGAGAATTTAAAGAAATCATGCAAGGTGATTATTTAACACCTGTGTTGTTAGTAGATTAACTGCACCTGATCATCATCGGCTCTGCATGTTTGCAACCCTACGGTAATCTGCACTGCTCTTAGTAGATTACGTTGGTCATTACGGAAAATATCTGGCTATGTCTTTGTTCTTTAATTTGCGCACTGTCAGTAGATCAGCAGAACTTTTCACTTCCATAAGTGCTTTCATGGATTGCAGACTCACACTAATTTGTTTTATTTGCCCTTAAAGTCCCATTGTGAGAAATAAAGTAGCAATTATGAGAAACAAAGTTTCTATTGCAAGATAATTAGTCACATTAAACGTAAAGTCACAACTGGGAAAATAAAGGAAATAAAGTTGCAATTAAAAATCAAAAAGCACAGTGTCAACGAGCATCTTTGGCAGTAATTTCATCGTTAATCCTACAACCCAAACCATAACTGTTACTTTTGAGCTATTTGTTTCTAAACACTAAACTCCAGTTTCATGACTTTCTAATTGACTCCTGTGCGGGGCCCGAGCGCTGAGACTCTTAGCACACTGTGGCCTATATGAAGCCTGTTTATCCGCCATAAATCAGCTTGCAAGGTTCAGCAGTGTGTACATTCAGTGTAGACCCATAATTATAAGACATCATCAGGGGAGTATGTGCTAAAGTTCAGCTTAGCCATGCTGCACAGGCTGTGAGGAGACATCACAAGCACAAATTGTGCGAATATGTCAGCGAAGGGATCTTTTTTTCCCCCTCAACCCAGAGAGAGAAATATGTGGAGAAAAGACAATTTATTTTGCTTTAAATATGCATAAGACGAATAAATGCTGTCTGCAGGAATTAGACATGGATCCAAATGCAGCAGCTAGGAATCTTTTTTTTTTTTCTTCAGTTTTGAAGACTCGAAGTTTATGCTGTTTGTAAAACTCTACATTGTATAGTTCTTTCATTCACTGTCAAAGTTTATGCAAATGAAGGAATCTAAAGAGATGTTGAGGGATTTGCTTAAACCTGTCATTATACTTGCCTTCAGCGTTAACACTAATAAGCTAATTTCATCATATGCATTTAGCTAATTAGTCCCACGGTGGACCTTTCCCTCATTATAACGGGATAATCTATAAAAATGCACATGATTTAGACTTTAAATATTTATATTACAATAAATGAAGGATACAAAGTGAATCTAAGCCAATTAAAATGGCATACAGTTGATGTTCAGAGCTGTCAGTGGCTGAAACTAAATGCCGTTCAATCATCATCAGACAAAAATAGTGAAGATTTGTTTACAGCTAGTGTTCAAAATGAATCATGCTAATTGTGCTCAGACTAACTGATTTCATGCTGATCTGTATAGATACATCAGCACTTCTACATCAAGGTTTTGTTGAAGGTATTCAGTTTAGATTTTTGTTTCAGCTTATTGTGTAATTTTGACAGACGCTAACTTTATTTTACGCGTCCAATTTACAAACAAAGCAGGACAGATTGTGATGTTTCCATAGAAAGTCTTTCAAAGTTACTCCACTTCAAGGATAAAAGTATGTGACAAGACATTGTTTCTGCATCCAAGTAGTACAACCCACAAATCTTTTATAGACTTCTACAAACTCAACTGCCATTTTTCTCTTTTCACACTGGGTTAACATTTTTTAAAAGACTTTTCATCCCGAAAGCTCTTGAGATGAGGTTAGTACCACTTTTTACACTGGGATATGCAATCCTGATCCAGAACAGTTTGATTTTGCAGCTCAAATCTTGAATTTCCTTCTCAAAAGTATACTATGGGAAACAATGTTGTGCTAAAATGTTATGCTAAACAACCAATCACAAACTGTCTTACCTCACCAAATATATTGCACAGTTACAGAAAGATTTAAACCCGGTTTTGATTCAGATTCTGCAGTTATCACATGCTGTACTTGTCCAATTATAGATCTCACAAATGTGACCCTGGACCACAAAACCAGTCATAAGGGTCAATTTTATCTGGAATCTGAGAGTGCAAAAACAATCAAAATACTGAGAAAATCACCTTTAACGTTGTCCAACTTAAGTTCTTAGCAATGCATATTACTAATCATAAATTAAGTTTTGATGTATTTATGGTAGGAAATGTACAGAATATCTTTATGGAACATGGTCTTTACTTAATATCCTAATGATTTTTGGCATAAAAGAAAAATCAATAATTTTGACCCATTATACTATGGGAAACAATGTTGTGCTAAAATGTTATGCTAAACAACCAATCACAAACTGTCTTACCTCACCAAATATATTGCACAGTTACAGAAAGATTTAAACCCGGTTTTGATTCAGATTCTGCAGTTATCACATGCTGTACTTGTCCAATTATAGATCTCACAAATGTGACCCTGGACCACAAAACCAGTCATAAGGGTCAATTTTATCTGGAATCTGAGAGTGCAAAAACAATCAAAATACTGAGAAAATCACCTTTAACGTTGTCCAACTGAAGTTCTTAGCAATGCATATTACTAATCATAAATTAAGTTTTGATGTATTTATGGTAGGAAATGTACAGAATATCTTTATGGAACATGGTCTTTACTTAATATCCTAATGATTTTTGGCATAAAAGAAAAATTGATAATTTTGAGCCATACAATGTTTTTTGGCTATTGCTACAAATATACCCCAGCGACTTAAGACTGGTTTTGTGGTCCAGTGTCACAAATATGCAAATAAGGCTGATAACAGAGGGTTTACAAGTACAGCGTGAAATTTTGAAACCTTACAACCCAGAACTGATTCTCTACCCAGGATAAAAGGATAATATATACATATATGCAAAATATATTTTGAACGGTCTAAGGGTTTAGTGTCAATATGTTTTACAACATAAATGCTCCAGCATTTTATTTTATTTTATTTTATCTCTTATACTTACAAAGGCTGTATTTATTTGATAAAAACACAGTAAAACATTTAATATTTTGCAATATTATTAAACTTTTAGTTTTTTAATTTTATTTGAATATATTTAATTCAATTTATTCCTGTGATGAAAAACTGCATTTTCAGCATCATTACTCCAGTCTTCAGTGTCACATGATCCTTCAAAAAATATTTAAATATGCTGATTTGCTGCTCAAGAAATATTTCTTACTATTATCACAGTTGAAAAAAAAAATACTTATTTTTTATGGATACATTTTCAATCTTTTTTTTTTCTTGTGTTCAACTAAAAACTGAACTGTTTTTTGTTGAGTCTAAAAAGCAAATTTATTTGAAATAGAAATATTTTGTAACATTATACACAACTTTACTGTCACTTTTGATCATTTTAATGCATTTTTCTAAAAATAAAGTTGTGTAAAATAGAACACTATTTTCATTTAAAAAAAAAATTAATTGATCAAAAGTGACAGTAAAGTCATGTATAATGTTACAAAAGATTTATATTTCAAATAAATTAGGTTTTTAGAACCAAGAATTCAATAATACTGATTACTTCACTTCTGATGTGCATATACAATAAATTATTTAATTGCATTGACCATAATAATTAAATAAACACTGCTTTTACTTTGAAGAAAACCACTAAATTCAATAGGGGTTAACCACCTTAATGCAGTCATATGGGTTTATTTTTTTTTAATCATGCATTCTAGGGTTAACAATTTCAAACACAAAACCCCTATCGTAACCGAATCTGCCCGCATACAAACTTAATACATGCCACACCGCTCTCCATAAACGCTCTTAGAAACTTATGAAGATTGAGGGTGCTGGGGTGACTCAGAGATCAGAGAAGAGCATAATTATGAAGAAATGATGGAGCTCTCCAAATGCCAAGCGATCAGGGCCTGAGAAGGCCTGGAGCGATGACAAACCTCTCCAGCATAAAGGTGCCGTCGGCCACAGCCATAGGGGCGAGACACGGGAAACTTGGCTCACTGTTTCCCCTTCATCACTCTTTAGTGAAGTGGAATATTTCTCTATTGCTCTCTCTCCTTCTATCTCCCTCGATCCGTCTTTCTCCATGCTGAGACAAATCCCTCGGACCCATAATTCATCCTTTTCTCCCAGGGCCTGACAACATGGCCGCCGGGGAGACAGACCGAGCACAATGAAGTTTCTGTTTAGGGCACATATATCATGGCTAGACATGTCAGGGCAGGTGTGAAGGGCCAGTGTAATGGCTTTGGAGAGCAGCTAGTGTAAACATTGAGGAATTTGATATGCGTGCGGTCCGATGTTGCCCTTCCAGCCTCCCAACATTAAAAAATGGATTAGTATCGGCGTGAAGACTGATCCGACTCTTTAGCCACTCAATCATTATTTGTCCACTGACTGTCTGTGGCACAGAATCCATTAATAGGAATGTTTCACATGCAGCTTTGTACTTCGTTTGTCTATTTGGGCCAAGACAAAACAGTGTGCGGACGGATTAACATTCTTGTTAACCGGCAACGACTGCGATTTCACAGGTGTTGCGTGGGCCGGGCCGCGTTCCTAATTTGTTATTATGTTTTATAGAAACACATTCATGCCGCAGTCAGCATTAATAGAGGAAAAGTAACACGTTTGAAGTTTCACACGCTTCTTTTTTGACACGCTGTCAGGACGAGATTCCTCTGGGCCTTTTAGTCGGAATACTGTACTAAATTGGAAACTGTCAAATCTTGTTCTTTTTTGGGACATCTCTGATCTTGCATCACCTCACTGCGGTTCGGCAGGCGGAGGGATTATAGGAACGTGTTATTGGAGTTTTCCGTGCGGAAAAGTTTTTAAAAAGTTTTGGTGTTTTATCATTTGGATTTATGCAAAAGATATTTGAGAATATTAGAAAGACCAATAACTGATGAAGGATAATAACTAACAAGTTATTATCATTCAAAAATGGAGTTCAGGCATATTTTTAAATTAATTATTCATTTTTTATGTTTAAATGATCTTTGCAGTCATCTAACGCTCTATAAAGTTAATGTTTAAAAACATTAGTAATTTAATACTTTTAAATATAATCTTTAGCAGATATAAAATAAATATCCATTGTTCATACTGTACATTATTATGTTGTGATGCCTATTAAAACTACTGTATAGTTTAAATAACTTATTTAGTTTTGAGTGCTTCCTTTTGAAAAGTACACTTAAGCATACTTTTAAATATGCTTTTTACTTTAAATGTATAGTTCACTTATGAAACTCTAGATGGCGCAGGCTGATGGGTATTAACGTAACTTCAGAGCGTATATACACACAGCGTAACGTATATTCAGAGCGTTAAATGACTTGGCACAAGCTGATTGTTTCATGTTGCATACGCAACCAGTGAGCTTGCTGGTTTACATTAAAATGGCAGGTTAGCATCCACTTGAGTATTTTGCAGCACGCTTTCAGAGTTCCTCCAAAACCATCCACCTTCCCCAGCTCCACCTGTATAGATCTGCTTTGGGTTATTTTATATGCTATTTGTGCAGCAGCAGTATGTCTTAAATACTCACAGCACCGTATCGCAGTATGGCAGTAGCAAGTTCCCGTACTTGGGTATATATATATATATATATATATATTGCCATTGTTACAAAGTGTACTTTTAAGTGTACTTATGTGTGTTAAGACACTTGTCATGAAAATGTACAAGTAAAAAAAATAAGTTGCCTTTTATTTCATAAGTATTATACAGTATTATCTGAAAGTAGAACTTTTTAAATATATACTTTTAAGATTTGAAGTACACTACAAGTGCAGATTCAATGCAATCAAGCACACTTCTTTTCTTCACAAGGGTTTCATTTTACTATATACCTTTTATCAGTTATCTGCCATAACATGAAAATAATTATTGGCTTATTGGTATTAGCAAGAATTTCAACATTGACATTGAACTAAAGTCTGACATTAGGCAATACCTCGTCCTCAAGTTTGGCAAAACCAGGAGATTTTGGATTTGCTCACAGCTAAAGATGTAGCAACTAGTTGATGGCTGCTCTGAGTTGAATCATATCAGATAACGCTGGCTTAAATATTCGGGAATGGGGCAAGGTTGAACATGTCTCTCCCACCACCAGACACAGAAAGGAGAGACTTATTGTGTCTGTATTTATCTGGGAATCTTGCTTGGATATAAATCTGTGGTTGTGTTATTTTTGAAAATAGTCCAAAACTGGTCTTAGTGGGCAGTCGTATATTTGTTAATGCTGGAATTTCAATAACATCTTCCACAAAATAAAGCATCCAGGCAACTTTAAACCTGGTATATGTTTTCGGTGATCCAATCACAAACAGATGGTATTTGATGACTTTATATACTTGAGAAATGTTGTGAGATGTTTGGAGATGGCCAGGGATGGATTTCAGCCACATTCAATAAAGCTGAAAATGCTAATATGTCTTCATCATTATTCACTACAAATAATCATTATTGTTCTTTTTGACAAACTGGATTGAAAATGTTCCATCATGCTCTAGTATTATCTGTCATTACAATGTCATACTGCTTATGTATTTATTTATTTATTTATTTATTTTTCTTTACATTCTGCTCTCGCAATGTAAAAAAGACAACAGACACCACAGCCTTGTGTTCTGGTCACACAATCAATATCCCATGAATTATTCCACTGGACTACTCTTGGAATCTCTTGATTCTCTTCTCAAATCCTCACCCATGCCTCTGTTGTCTCTCTTGGGGTCGTTTCTTGGGCAATTTATTTTCTCCCCTTCTTTAGTTTGAATTGCAATTAGAATACTTTACTTTGGAAAAGCACACACAAATGTTAGACAAAATTCAAGTAAATAATATTTAAGTGGTGTTAATATTATGATTTCAGAATAAATTTGAAGTATGTAATTAAAAAAATTGTTAAACAACTTAAAAAAAAATAGCTTGATAAGTGGTAATGCAAATACATTCACTCTAATATTTTGTTGATTTTTAATTAGATGTAGACTTTTTTTTTTCAATTATTATTATTTTTTATTGTTTAGTCATTTTTATTCATTTTGTAAAATGCCTATATAGTTTTCATTCCTTTCAATTTATTTAGTTTTGTATTTTATTTCTTGTTTGTTGTTTTAGTACTTCAAGTTAAACTTAACGAACATGAACAATTATTTTTAACAAGTTCATTTAAGAAAACCTGATTTCAATCTAAGTTAAATAATTTGTTTAAATATTAATTTGGCCCTTTATTATTATTATTATTATTATTATTATTATTATTATTATTATTATTATTAGATGCCATTAACACAACCTTTAAAACCATTTTAAGTACAGTAATGTACAGTATTTGTTGTTTTATGTATGACATATTTGTAAGGCAAAATTATATTGTTTTTGAGTATTATCAAGTATGAAAAGACAGCTACACTGTAAATAGGTTGCTGTAAATTTTACAGCTAGATGCCAGTAAGTTACCGCAAAAATGTTTACAGTATTATTACTGTAATCACATTTACAGTACAATAATGTATTTACTGTATTTTATTTACAGTAGCATTGCCGTATTTTCATTTACAGTATCAATACTGTAGAGTTTATTTTCATTTAGTTTAAACATGTTTTACCTGTAAAAAACAATACAATTGTGGTACTGCACTGTAAACCATGATTTAGGATTATAGAAATTACTACTTTTATTTAGCAAGGATGCTTTAAATTGATCAAAAGTGATGATACATACATTTAGAATGTTACAAAAGATTTATATTTCAGATAAATGCTGTTCTTCTGAACTTTCTATTTATCAAAGAAACCTGAAAAAGTTTTACTCAGCTGTTTTCAACATAATAATGATAACAACAACAACAATAACAATAATAATAATAATAATAATAGTTTTCTGAGCAGCAAATCAGAATATTAGAATGATTTCTGAAGGATCATGTGACTGGAATAATGATGCTGAAATTTAATCGTTGATCACAGGAATAAATTACATTTTAAAAATATATTCAAATACAAATTTGTAATTTATTCCTGTGTTAAATTTCAGTCATTTTGACAGTAAAAGTTGACAAGCTCTCCAATGAGAAACAGCAGGTTCTCAATCAGTAGAGCAAAATGCTGAAATAATGGATGTGATTCCAGGGGCAGTTCTACAGTGAGTGGATATACGGGGCTTAGCCCAGAAACATTAATGCATGTATCAGAATACACGGGATAAACTTCAAACAAAATAGGCTATGCTGAACTATGCAAAACATTGGCTAAGTGGCTTATTTTTTTTTATTTTTAAAGAGACAAGTATAATTCATTATAATTTGTACTTCCACAGACTTGCACTCTATTTGTGCTATGTTTATTTAACATTTGCTAGCATGTTCCTCTCTTTAAAAAGTCAACCTGTTCTGTGAGTTAGTGGGGAACAGCAGCTAGAGGCTAATTTGGCTAATTTAGTAACATTAACGTTAGTTAAGTTGATGTAAGCTCACCTGTTGTTAGCACCGCTACGACGGCAATCACAAGAAAAGACTCCAATACACCTCCGATTCAGACGACATGACCACAAACTTGAAAATAAAATACAAAATATGTTCTTAACAGTGGTGTTTCTTAACTCAGTTTTCCTCAGTAGGTTGTTAGCTCGCTGTTTTATGTTAACGTTACGTCTGTCACTGAATTTAGGGACCGTCTCTAAGTTACATCCAACATTGGTACACACTTTCTGACTTAAATAGCATTGGAAGAGAATTACCTTACTTGCGATAAAGAGGCAGAGTAGAGAAGATAACTTACTATGCTTCTCTTTGTTCAAGTAAGTACGTTAACTTCGGCTAACTGACATTATTAACTTACCAGTTGATGTTATCATCGATACTATGGCATTCACAAGAAGAGGATCCAAAATACACCTACGACATTGCAGACTACATCCAGACTAGAAATCTGAAAAGAACAACAAAAAAAAGTACTAGAAAATACTGTTTAAAATCTCCACTGAAACAGTGGTGTTGCCTAACGCACTTTACCTCAGTATTTAAACTTAATTCGCTGTTAAGGTTAAATAACGACTCACCAGAGGAGCTAACTTGCATTAAAGGGCAGCAGAACGTACAAACGTGTTTCTCGGTTTAACTAAGGTTTATTTCGACTAATATAGGTGACCTTAACTTACTCACCAGTCGATGTTATCAGCGTTTTGGCGGCATTCCCGCCGTCAGTCAGAAAAAAAGGCTCCAACTCCCAACATGAAAAATGACACAATTAATAATGTTAGCTTGCTGTTAGCCAGTGAAAACATCTTAAAATATCGCAGTTTTGCATAAAACAGAAATAATATACTAACCTTTTTTGTCAAATTAACGGTGCATTTCTCTTTTGTCCTTTTACACCCACTTCCACCAAACAGTCAAAAAAAGATATCTCCCTTGCCATTGGTCAGTTTTTCGCGGGCAAGTTCAGGAACTTGGAGGAAATACAGTAGTGACCATATATTTTCCCATAATCCTTTGCGGTTTACAGTAAAAAATATTGTATACACATTTTACAGTATCTTACTGTACATATTACAGTAAAATACTGTTCAAATTACAAAAATCGGTTACAGTGTATAAATTAAACACAATAAATTGTACAATAAAATAGAGCCCCATGGTATGGTAAATATAGCTTTCGAACCTACCCCTAATTCTAAACCTACCTTTAACCGTACATTTTCAATAAAATGAAATGTTGTTGTAAAATTGAGAAAAAAAAAAAAAAAAAGCAGGGAATATGACTTCTATAATATGGAGTATGACTACATGTCTTGTCATTATGTGGTGATAGTGAAGCAAACTTCAGCGATTCCCAGAAGGAGGAGGTCTGAAGAAATTCCCTGTTTCTTCAAAGAAGGTGTAAATTCTAGTAGGGACCGTCACTTGCAGTAAAAATTATTTCCGGTCATAGGAGAAATATATTGCAATGCAAGGTGCACCTGCTCATTTTGCTCTCCATATTCTGAGAGTGTCACTGTAACTCATCAGGACTACTCAAACATTTATCAAACCCGCTGCTCTAAAGTAGCTCAATCTCTTAACGTATTAATTTTAAAAGCTTGTCTGGCAGCCTGCTGAATAAATGACGGTGTTAAGCTTATTCAGCTTTTTCAGTCCTGAAATAAAGGTAGTAGTAAAGAGACTTGACTCACTGATACCTACACTGTATCTGTAGGAGGATAGACTGTGTGTGGGAGGCCGTTTGTTCCCAACTTCAGATGCTATAATGATTCGAAAGGCCAAAAAGACAAGTGTAATTTAAACAAAGTACTCGTGGGATGGTCAAATCTTCTTTTATTTGGCAGGGGAGATCGTTTGAAGGGCCGTTTCCCCTGTTTAGGCCTCCTTTGCTAAATGGTGCCATTGTTAAGCGGGTTGATGATAACAATCTCAAATGCTCTCTTGAACGCTCTCCATATGTGTGTTGAGGAAGTATACACTACCGGTCCAAAGTTTGGAATAATTTTGTTTTTGTAATGCTTTTGCCTGCATTTATTTGATAAACAATACAGCAATATTTTTTTGTTATTATATTGGTACAATTGAATTATTACAATTGTTATTACAATTTAAAATATTGTTTCTAATTGAATATATTTTAAAATATAATTTATTCCTATGATTGCAAAGTTGGATTTTTATCAGCTTATGTAGTTTAAAATGATTTATAAAACCGTATTTCATGTGAATATTTTTTTTTTTTTTTGCCATTAACGCTTGCTAAATATGATCGGATTGCAATAGGATTTCAGTCTGAAAACAAGGTCCTTTATCTGATGTCAATAGCGTAGAGATTAGCGTAGCAAAGCGTCCCTTTCAGAACAAGTAGGTTTTTGTTGGTCAATGTGGCAAATTCAGGTGACCAACTTCAAAATGAGCAAAAGCAGCGTGAATAAATTTGTCCCTCTCATACGAAACCCTTGATCATGTAGATTCCTATTGAAATGACTGGATTTAGCATGTGACATTTCACAGAGCAATGGTGACTGCATGTTAAGCCTAAATCCATAGAAGAAATATGGCAACTTTTCAAAAATGCTTACAATTACTGTGATTTTGTTTTAATATTGTAAAGTAAGGATGCTTTCAAAAACAATGTCGTAAATAGATTGTATCACATGAATTAAGACACAATAACCACACATTTGCCAAAATTAGTACAATAGTTACAAACTGCCATGAGATTGTTGGTGAAAATGAAATACTTTGTCTTTTTTTTATCATTACTCAAATTTCAGTGTCACATAATCCCTCAGAAATCATTCAAAAATCAAAATTAGTATTTAGTATTGATAACAGTTTTTGCTGCCTAATTTTCTGCTTAGGGTTTTTTTTTTTTTTTCAGGATTTGTGATTAATATAAAGTTCAAAAGTTCAAAATAACAACATTTATTTGAAATATAAGCATTTTGTAACATTATCTTTTCTATGGCTTTTGATCAATTGAATGCATCCTTGCTGTTTTCAATATTGATAACAATAAGGAATGTTACTTGAGCAGCAAATCAGCATCTTAAGATGATTATGTGACACTGAAGACTGGCTTCACAGGAATAAGCTGCATTTAAAATATATTAAAATATAAAGCAATTATTTTAAACTGCAATACTATTTCACAATATTACTGTTTTTACTGTATTTTTAATCAAAGAAATGCAGCCTTGTTGAGCATAAGATACTTCTTTCCAAAAACTGGTAGTGTATATACACCGGGAAAAAAATAAATAAAAACTTCAGTGCAACTTAAAACACCTTGAAACAAACAGAAGCAGGCAATGAAAGCTGTTAGTTTGGGGATTTAGGGTGTGCATGTTGAGTTCTTCTGCCAGCTGAGCGTGAACGCCGCTTGTCTCTGCTGTTCTCCCACAGAGCGAGCCCTTATTTGCTCTTTCGGATTCGCAGAGACTCTATTTTTAGGGGAGACTTACAGACAGAGTTCCTGGCGGCCGTGAGCTTGCGGATGTTTCAGAAAACCACGGGGGCCCGGCGTAACGATCTTCCTCCGTCCTTCATGTCCAACCTTCATCCACAGGCCTCTCGCGGCAGAAACAATGGATTGAACTGTTTCAACTCGTGGCATGAACATACTAACAGCATCATTTATGTGGCCCATGTGCAGGGGAATAAAATAGCCTTATGCCAGAGAGTGCTGCGGTGCAGTCGATTACTGATGTGGGCGGTAACTGAAACATCATAATATACATGCTCAGTATGCTCCGTATGCACATATTAATGTAGCTTGAAAAGGATTTCTAAAAACCATATTTCATGTGGATTTTTTTTCCATTAACACTTGCTAAATATGATATGCACAAAAGTCAGTCTGAAAAAAGGTCCTTTGTCTGTGGTCAATAGCGTAGAGATCAGCGTATCGTAGTGTCACTTTCAAATTCATGTGACCAACTTAAAAATTAGCAAAACCAGCGTGGATAAGTTTTTCCATCTCTTATGAAACTCTTGATCATGTAGATTCCTATTGAAATGACTGGATTTTGCATGTGAGATTTCACAGAGCAATGGAATGCGACTGCATTTTAAGGCTTAAATCCATAGAATAAATATGGCAACTTTTCCAAAATGCTTAAAACAACCTACTTGAAAACTACTGTGAAATGTTTTAAAAAATACTCTAAAGTAAGGATGTTTTCAAAAACGTCATAAATAGACATTATCACATGGATTAATACACATTAACCACTAATTTGCCTAATTGTACAATACTTGCACACTGCCATGAGATTGTGTTGGTGAAAATATAATAGAGAATTGTGAAATATCATCAGAAAATTATCAAAAATATGTTTAGTGAGTCTTAATGATGGGATTGTGAAGATCACTTTGTGTAAAACCAAACATCTGTTGAAAAATCTCTTACTTACAGAGAAAAAAAAAAACCTATATGGTCATATTTACAAAAAAATAAAATAAAAATAAATGCATTGGAAAAAAATATTTTTTTATTCTGTTCTTTTCTATAATTTCCAAAATACAAAAACTATGAGTGATTGATTAATAAATAAATCACAAAAAATAAAGTAAAAAAAAAACGTATTATAAGAAATTCACACCAAAGCTCTAATTAGGTGCTGATTTTCTTTGTGCTTGTTCTTTCTTCTTTCCCATGTGATCTATTATTGTGGTGTACATTTAGATACAGCCCTAAAATACGTAAAAATAAGCAAACAGTGGATTAATGAGAGTTTTTTGGCCAGAATAAGTTGCACAAGTGGACCAGACCCCATATTCCCTGAGATTACCGCACTGTAAAAAAAATAAATAAAACTGCTAATTTTCCAGTTTACGAAACATGTATAGTCTCAAATACAAAAAAATGCTATTTTCTTGGAACTACATAAAAACCCTTGTCAGACCAACACAATTACCCCAAATGTTGTCCCAACTAGTCAAACACAGTTGTCTGAAAAAATAATTTCATATTGTTGAAATGTTAAAGTTTTGTGAGTTCCCAGCATGCATTGCAGCATGAATAAATTTTGCAGTTACTGTTATAGGATTATTTCTAGCTGTCTGCTGACTTCATTTAAACTTGTTTGTTGTTGTTTTGTCATTATTGTTAGTTATTTGTTGTTGTACTGTGATGTAAAGAGCTCATCTTTTTAATATTTGTTGATTGCCACCATTCTTGAGGTTTGTGTGTCTAGTTTTGAGGCCTAGATTACGTTCAATTAATTCCTGGATATCTTAGTCTTGTAAGATGTTTTACAAACAAAGACAATGTTGTCTACATATTAGACTAAGTTATCCATTAAGGTTTCTATAAAAATTCACTGTTTGTAATTCATAAATAAACATAAAATTGATAATGTGGTGACTTTTTACTCATTTTTTTTTATTACCCAGGAAACAGAAAACAATAAATTACCTCGACAGTAATTGTTGTTTCAGTTGCTGTGACAAGCATTTGTCTATTAGCAAAATAAGACAATCAGCATTGCATGAACAAACAAATTTACATTGGCTAAACAAAGTATCTTTACTAAGTAGAACCAATAAACTATTGTTGGGAAAACTCAAAAGTCTTACTGCATTTAAGTTGCCTTATTTTTTGCCTTGCACAACACTGAGTTTTAAAACTGCAGGATAAATTAATGAGTTACATTCTTCTTCTTCTTTTTTTGTTTTTGGAGCAGCCATGTATGACTTACAATAACCCTTGAAACACCGACCTACAGTTCTTTCCAGTAATATCTGAACTTTACAGTGACATTTTCCACTGTCATATTGTGCACTGCTGCACCACAGTGCAAGAACATAAGGAATGAGTTCATGTTCACATGTGATCCTGTTAAATGTGGGCATGAATGCAGAGGAGATACCAGTGATGTAAGACGGAGGCATGAGGTCATGTTTCCACTCTTAAGGTTTGTTGATTTAAGAGCATGACAATCATTTGACCCAAAACTGAATGAAAACCATTGTCACATTCTTTCTTCCTTCGTTGCTTGCATTCTTTGCCCTACTCTTACTTTGTAAAAACTAAGAGTAATATGTTTTAATAGTACAATATAGTATATGCAGCATATTCTCAAAGCAAATATTTTATAAACAACCCAAATTGCAACTGGCAGCATGTTGGGTTATTAAAGTACAGTAGCAAGGTTGTGCATTTTAACCCAGCCGAGATGCACATTGATTTAACCCGAATGTCGACTGGAATGCTGGGCTAAGTTTTCTTTATAAATGGTTATTTTAGTTGCCTTACAGCAAACTCTGTGAACTATTTCATAAAATTATGAACAGATTAAGAGTGAAATTAATAAAATAAGTAATAAAATAAAATAAATTAAAATAAAAATTTGTAAAAACTCAAGGCGTGTAAAGACACATGCACAATCTCTATATAAATTATATATTTTATTTAATTGTTTATTATTTATAATGTTGCTGAAGAATGTTGGTAACCAAACAGTTGACGGCAGCCATTGTCTTCCATAGTATAGAAAAAAAATACAATGGAAGTCAATGGCTACCGTCAACTGTTTGGTTACCAACATTCTTCAAAATATCTTCTTTTGTGTACTACAGAAGAAAGAATCTCATAAAGGTCTAAAACAAGTGGAGGGTGAATAAATGATGACAGAAATGTCATTTCTATTTCATTCTACTTTCATTTCATTTTCATTTCTATCCAAACATTTTTTGAGAGTCTCCTAACCTCCAGCTACTCCAACATTGCAAACTTTACTAAACTTTTTGCAAATCATTGCAAACGTTACTAAACTAAGTGTAGGTATCAAATGCACCAAAAACTGTCAGACTGTCTAAAACTGTCCACAATTTGAAGAGAGGCCATGAAGGGATCTGCACAGAATGAACATTAATTCATTTCCTGTTCCTCAGAACTTCGATTTCAAATAAATTTAGCTGAACCCAAATCAAACCCCGTAGCAGTGTCTCGCCGAGTTATTTTACAGCTCTGAACATTCGGGCTCTGTTTTGACGTAGACAAGGTTAAGCTCTCAAATACCAAACTGCAAACATAATTTTGCCCACGTTGGCCAGCTGGCTCTGTGCACTTTGTCTAAAGCTCCCCAGCCGTCTGTGAATGTCTTCCCCCGCCAACAAAGAGCGGCTTTGTGCTCTGACAGAGCTATACCTCACCATGCTCTTAAATAATACATCAATATAGATAGAAGCTAAGGCTTATGTTGTTGTTCTTTGAGAAGAGTGAAGTGACTGGTCCATAGCAGATTACTCAAAATCCAGATCTCTCCTAGGGCGATATGTCTCCGCTCAGCATAGGGTTTGCTTACTTCAAGGTTAGGTCATTTATGACAGCCATATCTGAACAAGCCTGTAGAGTTTTTATGACATGAAGTGCATAAAGCACTTCCTGCACTTGACAGATACGGTCATGTTTTGCCAAGAGAGATGGCAGAAACTTGTGCAGATATGCGATTTTAAATGTAACAAAGCTTTGATGGCTGACTCGATTAATGGCTAGAATGGTTTAGAAATGTGTTTATTTTAGTCCTGCATCTAAAAATAAAAATAATTTTGCTTAGGCTATATTTAATATGTTTATACTGTATTGTAGGGTCAGAACTTTTTGTTTTCTATTAATGTGGAATATTTGACCCCTGGAAATAAAATAAAATGAACAAACACATAAATAAATAAATACATACATACATAAAAATATAATACATTACAATACAATACAATACAAACAGTGCACTTTCAACATATCTCAGTTAAAAATGGCAACTGGCAACATATTGTGTCATTAAACTAATCCTGCAAGGTTTGTGCATTTTAGCCAGCTGGGTTACACATTGATTTAAACCAAATGTCAGTTCATATTGACTTGAATCCTAGGCTTTCCCTATAAACAGTTATTATTTGTAGTTTTTGTTTTTTTTATAGCATAATCTGAAAAATGTTGCATTCATAAACAGATATAATACTTAGTATAATGCAAGAATACTACTGTACAATAAACAGAAGTGCCACCCTCATCCGTCCCTCCCGAACCTATAACAAAAGTGTCCCTCGTGGGTCAAAATGACCCGAAGGCCAAAAATGACACTAATTTTATTTTTGGTCCAGAAAGCTTATATTGGTCCATTTTTTATATATATATATTTATTTTCTAATTTTTTGATGTAGTTTTTTTTTTCATGATTTTTTTGGTGATTTTTATTTTATTCACATTCAATTCTGGATATTTTTTTTATTTTTGGTCCAGAAAGCTTATATTGGTCCATTTTTTATACATATATATTTCTTTTCTAATTTTTTTATGTCGTTTTTTTTTTCATGATTTTTTTGGTAATTTTTATTTTATTCACATTCAATTCTGGATATTTTTATGAAAATGAGCATATATATATATTTTTTTTTTTCACCAAAAAACAAAACAAAACAAAGAAAGACACAATTTCTGCATATTTATACTTTAAACATGATGATCCATCAGGACCTCGGTCACTGGTCACAGATGTCTCTGATGCCATCTGGTGGGGAAAAATTACATAAAATTGCATTTTATGATTACAGCCACTAGAGGGGCCTATTGAATCCTTTGAAGATTCTTAAATGAGCCAAACAACTGAAATCTTTAAAACTACACCAACTTGAGGCTTCATTAAGCTTTCAGATATATCTCAAGGCTTTCAGATATATATCAAAACATTAAAAAACTATATTTTGTAAAAAAACTAATGAAATTGATACTGAATTTTAATCCAAACATGCATATGCATACAGTGTCATAAATATGTAATACATATAAAAGATACATTTAAAATATAAATATGATATAAACTCATTGGACTCCACCCCATCACTTAAATTTAACTGTGTTAAAAATTCAAAATGACAGTCATTTCCCAGCAGAAACATAATAAATGCGATAATGTGTTTCAATGGGAGTGTGTGTGCCATGTGTGTTTGTGTGTGGGTATGTGAGTTTTTTGTGCATTGGGGACATTCTGCAGTCTCAGCCCTTTGTTTGGGTATGCATCTTTTCTGGATTGTGTCATATTTTATATAGTAAAAAAAAATCAAATAAATAAAAAATGCTGTTTTTTTTTCGGACATTCCATTCACTCCTATGGCCGGGTCAAAATGACCCGCGAGGGACACTTTTGCTACTTTTTTTATTACACCTTATTTTATTACACATAGAATCCTTGAATCCACTCACATTTTTGCGTGTGTGCTCCATGCTCATGTGTGACAAAATTAAATAAAAAAAATCAGCAGTTTTTTCGTAAATTCCATGCTTTTCCAGTGGCGGGTCAAAATGACCCACGAGGGACACTTTTGATATTTTTATATAGCACACACTTAAACTTCTCGAATTCACTCAATTTTTTTTATGTATTCCCGGTTCAAGTGTGACAAATGTAACAAAGTTTCATGCCATAACGACCAACGCTCAATTTTTTAAAAATCTTTAAAAATGAGTTTTGGGTTAAAATGACCCGAGGGACGGATGAGGGTTAATATTATTGGAAGTATGGTTCAAGAGTCAAAATAGACAACATTTCTCAATACTAACCTCTTTGCTGAATTGTTTTTTAAATGCAATATCAGACTCGCAAATAAAGCAGTTTTTCTGAATATCCACACAGATATGATTACCTACACACCCTTGCATTTGGTTTTGATTGTCCTTTATTTTATTGTCTTGCTCTTGTATGTTTTTCCCCTTTTTAGTTATGCTTGTTTATCTTTCTGCTAACCATTATGAAGCGTCCTTGTGTTTATGAAAGCACTATATAAACAACTAATTATCATCCTTAACTGATTCATCTTCAAAACATATTGTTTCCTCATGGTCATATTTTGGCAGCACAATGGCACTTTGTGGAAAGTAAAGTCGTCTTGACAGCTTTAATCCCAGCCAGAGAGAAACTATTTGTCCCCTATTAAGTAATTTGTGTTGCTATACACAATATGTTACTATTAGGAAATACTGCGGTTAAAACCATCACAATGGTGCAAACCACATTCACATGCAAAATCCGCAAACATCTCAATTCTAAACACCAGCCGCCTGACATAGATAATATCCTCATAAAACACAAAGTTCTCACAGACAGCCGTTTGTTTAAAGAGATTGGCCAATTACTAAAATATGCTGCACCGTTTGCCAGGTAAAAGTGCCTGAAGCAGATTATCTCAGCTGCCTTTAAATATTCCCTGTTATGTGGAGACAAAAGACGCTCTTCAAAACAGTTGAAACGGCCTTTCGGTTGACCAATCAGCTGTCAGAGCTTCAACGTGGCACAGCCTTCCATTGAGATAAGTCCTCAACCTGTGACCTTTAAAACTAAAACATATTATATGTATTTTCAGGCCCCAAAACGAGGGATCGAGTGTTTAACAGCCTTCAAAGGAAACAGAGTCATTCATAAAAGGTGTGCGGGGGCAAAAAGACACACACGAACTTACAAATCCAGAGGGGGGATATGATACACCTTATCTGCAGTAAGGAGGATGGAACAGAGATAGGGTCATTTACTGAAGTGAAAGCGAAATAGTTTCCTTTCCTTCTTTTTCTTCATCCGTTCTTGGTTATTTTGACAAAAATAACTCCTACAAACCTAATGGCTGCTGTCATGAAACCACGCATCACCCCAGCATTGCCTCTTCCAAAACGGTCACCTGTCAAGAGAGATGTTACTTTATTAAAATTTAAATTGCCTTAATTGGAAGACTAATCATGATCCCATTGTCCCAGTTTGATGGTCTATCATTACACCATCCCCCGTAGAGTGTATAATCAGTGCTCTCTCTCTTCATGGACTTACAAGAGGCAAGTTCTCGGAACGCTTCCGAAGACGTCAATGCGCACCATGTCATTTTCCAGTAATGAGGATCTGCCAGGGAGAAACAGAAATAAGGAAGACGGAACAAACGGTCCGTGTCCTAAAGGCTGATAATGAATGCAGACGAGAATGCCGTGAAAAATAATGTATGCTTCTTCTGATGAAGCTAAATGGACCTGATTGAGGTAATTAAACAAGCTACATGATACTCTTCCTTCACACCATGAACATCGCTGTGGGCTTTAGACGTTAAAGGTACAAAAAATAATAGCCACTATGATTTTGCTTTGTTCTTCATCATCATCATCATCATCATCATAAAAAGATGAAGAAGAAAAGAAAAAAAGGTGATTGTATTGCTTCAGAAGAGTTGTATTAAATCCAAAATTGTACGGATTACATGTCTTTTAGGAGCTTGAAACTTTTAACTCTCTAGTGCTCTTCTGTCATTTTTGACTTGAAATGTTATGTTTATTTATTTATTCATTTATACATACTTCACTTGAATTGTACGGAATTTGGTAAATGTATTGACACTTGCTTTGTGACCACACACA
>NW_015552564.1:920682-922419 GCF_001515605.1 Sinocyclocheilus anshuiensis
ATTATTTTGTTTTTTGTTTTTTGTTTTTTCTCACAGCGTCAATAATCTGACAAGTGTCTTCCTTTAAAAGAGACCAAACTTAAGTCTGTTCTCCAAGACATTTATGATTTGTGACAGTTTAAGTTGGATATTTCATTTTCAGGTCTATGCTCAAAAAATGGTAACGTAATATATGGATTATAACTACTGCATAAATATAATTCATAATCATAATTATTAAATACAAATTTTCATGTTTATTTTTTTATTTTTAAAAATGATTTAAATTCTACATTTTCAATAATTAATAAAAACAAAAAAAAAAAAAAAAAAAAAAAATGACTGCCACGCGGGGAGCACCAGAGGGTTAAACCTCTTTGACTTGTATTGTATGAACAAAAACAGCTGTAACATTCATCAAGTACCTACACTGTAAAAAAAAAAAGAAAGAAAGAAAATTGGAGTAAAGTTTCACAATTTCAATTTTTACTCAGAAAACGCTACTTCACAAACAATTGCAAATAAATGAATTAAACATGGTGATGTGAACGGCATTGAATTAAACATGGAATTTTGAAGTAGAACACCTGGCTATTTCAGTTTTTCTACTTCAAAATTCCATGTTTAATTCAATGTTGTTAAAATGGTTTATTTTCCTGTAAAACATTTCCAATATTTCACAATTCCAATAATCTTTGAAAACTAATTTTACAGTATACAAAATACACACATAAAGGGAACTACACACTCTCATTTAACTGGCTAGTGATCAGTCCTCCAGTTGGCAGATGTATATGTGCAATTCTGGAAATCACAGTCTTGCAGTAATGATAAATTGGCATTGGTCCATACTTTCCTAAAATGAAGATAACATGCTCTGGAGATCTGGGCCAGTCATTATATGAAGCACCAGACACCACTTCACATAGCGTGCTTGATTATATTAGGAAAATATTTTTGAAATGTCCAGTCATCAGATAAATTTAGTGCTCAGACAGAGATTAGTTCTGACAAAGCGATGGAGAATTACCTGAACATTAGAATGAATGAATTATGCATTTGTATAGCGCTATACTGTGTATTGTTGTACACCCAAAGCGCTTTTACAATCATGTGGGGTGGGGGTCTCTCCTCAACCACCACCAGTGTGCGGGAATCTGGCCAGGACACCGGGGATACACCCTTACTCTTTACAAGAAGTGCTATGGGATTTATAATGACCACAGAGAGTCAGGACCTCGGTTTAACGACTCATCCGAAGGACGGTGCAGTGTCCACATCACTATACTGGGGTGTTAGAACCCACACAGACCACAGGGTGAGCACCCCCTGGTGGTATCACTAACACCTCTTCCAACAGCAACCTAGTTTTTTCAAGGAGGTCTCCCATCCAGGTACTGACCAGTCTCAACCCTGCTTAGCTTCAGTGGGCAACCAGTCTTGGGCTGCAGGGTGATATGGCTGTGGCTTTGTGAATTTGATATTGGTATTGCAGACAAATAAATTATACGTCTCATCGCAAAATCAAAATTGTAATGTAGGCGGGTGCTAGACACATACTGCAATTATTGGTGTTTTAGAGAAGTCTGCTGCTAAAAAGCCATTTTATTTAGATGCCATGATATTGTTTGATATCTAATTTGAGAGAATGTGGTTATGTATGTGCATGTGCCATGCTTGCAACCACCACCATCTACAATTAAATGAGCTGGGTTTATGTGGAAATAAATAAAATAAAATAATAAAATAAAATAAAAT
>NW_015552564.1:922555-947605 GCF_001515605.1 Sinocyclocheilus anshuiensis
AAAATAAATAAAATAAAATAAAATAAAATAAAATAATAAAACCCATTGAGTCACAGTATGCAGCCAGTCTGATGTCCAGTCACCCACTACACATGGCACGAAGAAACCAAGCAGTGCAGTCACTGAAGAGACATCCTGATTAATTCAACAGCTGGTCTCCTCAAGAATCAGAGAGGGAGGTAGAAGAGTCCCCTTAATGAAAACACTGCATTTAGAGCATATCAGACACTGGCGCCTTGCCAAATGTGAAAACAATGGATGGAATGTTCATAATCGTTCACTTTTAGAATCTCCTAAGTGAGGTCAGTAGTATTCTGGTGTGATATGTGATCAGTTATCTACGCAGCTTTTAATATGAGCACTACAACTTGATATCTTATGAAAGTAACTATTATTATACACTGTAATATGGTTTATATACATAAAATTGAGAGACAAACATTATTCTGATGGGATTGTTTTATAGTTTTAATTACAAATCTGTTATTTCTATCCATATTTTATAGTTCATTGCATGCGGGGTGATTTGTTAAGCCACCAAATTGTTTCTAGGCAACCTTAAACAAAATTGGTGATATGACCACACAAATTTGAAGATTTAACCATTTTACTAACCCTGTGATGGAGAGAGGCCCATGGAATAATTGGTAACTACATTTAGGTTAAAAAAAACTTTTTTAGCTGTTCCTAAACCTGTTTTTTGGCTTTTTTTTTTTTTTTTTTTTAATCTTCAAGACTGCTGCTTCTTGTGTCTGAACAATTAAAGATAAATCTGAAAAAATATATGTCACACGTGTTTGTGCTTTAGGAAGTTATCATATGAGGCTATACTGTTAGAATGATATTGTGTCTAAACTGCTGGATGATACAAGATTGTTAAAATGCTAAGTGCAGGGTAATTTGAGCCGAAAGTCCTGGGGTAAGTTGAGCCAGTGGCTCACCCCTTCTTGTGATTATAAAGTATTATTTTACTTTAATTCTATATTATATTGCATTAATTTTAGGCCAAGCATTTTTATTTTTTTTTTGCTTTGAATTTGATATTTTTCTGAAAATTTTAAATAGGCCTTGTTTACGAAAATTGGCAATTGAAGTTTTACGAAATTGCATTGCCCTGCATTTATACTTTAGTTTGAACTTTATTTTGTTCTGAAATGTTTTAATAATTTAAAAATGCCTTCACAGTTGTGATCTGTATCTTTAAATACAACTTTTTAGAAATCATCCATCCATCCATTGTATTATCTACACTTTTTTATCCTTATTAGGCTGGAGCCCTAAGATTTTTTTTTTTTTTTAATTACTCTTTTTTTTAATACAGGGGAAAATGTTTAGTTTCATTTCAGCATATCAATGGCACAGATTCACTCCATGTGGCCCAACTTACCCCTCACTGGAGGCAAGGTTTATTTTTATTTTTTTAATGAAGGGTAAGCTAATGTCATCTAGTAGAACTATTTGGTACTGCGCCCAAACAAAATCTTACTGAAATGTTTTTTTTTTTTTTTTTAATGAAGGGTAAGCTAATGTCATCTAGTAGAACTATTTGGTACTGCGCCCAAACAAAATCTTACTGAAATGTTTTTTTTTTTTTTTTTAATGAAGGGTAAGCTAATGTCATCTAGTAGAACTATTTGGTACTGCGCCCAAACAAAATCTTACTGAAATGTTTTTTTTTTTTTTTTAATGAAGGGTAAGCTAATGTCATCTAGCAGAACTATTTGGTACTGCGCCCAAACAAAATCTTACTGAAATGTTTTTTTTTTTTTTTTTTTTTTTTTTGAGATATCAACCTCAAATTTGGAACACAACTTGTTTAGGTTTATGACTTTTATTTTCTTTTTAAAGACGTTCTAGAGTAAAAGGGATTCTGCTGTTAAACAATTATTTAAAACATGTTTTTTATGCAAACTATATTAAAATAATGCAAACTGGTGGGTTTAACAAAAGCATATACAATTGATTAGCAACCTCACAGCTCATGGTAGATCTGTCATTAAAGGTTTGTAAGTTATCATTAAAAATCTGAGTGTTGCACTCAATTGCATACAGCACAGACTTGTTTGGCCGTGTTTGTAGTTTTACCTGATTTGCCTAATTCCTGAATGATTCTGGTGCTAAAACAACACATGCAAACAACCTATTGACTTGCACAACTCCTTTTTAAAAAAAAAATCCCTTCTAAGAGAGAAACTGTGTGTAAACGGTGTATGGCGAAATTTCTATAATTGTGGTGTGGTTGCACTGGATTAACTCTGGAAGTCTCAGGTAGTGGAAAACCCAGTCTGCTCCAGAGTTAATAAACACACAGGGGTCCACCGGAGTCATTTGTGAACAGCCCTTTTGTTCAAAGAAAAAAAAGACCCTTGAATCCATTCCACTGCAATAAAGTTTGCCAGCATCCATTTGCAGCAGCAGGAGGCTTGAGAGCCGCTACACTGAGAAAGAGCTGAAGGCAAAAAGGAAGTGCAGATGATATTACGTAATACCTGCTAAAGTCACAGGTAGATAGGAACGAGGGTGAATCGTGATTAAGCGATCACATTAAAGCATCGTGAGTCATCTCTGCTCCACAGACAGAGACCTGAGGGAAACCACAAGTCTTTGTCAGGTATTACTCGGAGCAGAAACATGCAAGTAAAGGAACGTAAGGTGGTTTTCTTGTCTACAAGACTGTGCACTGGCAATGTGCTGGACTTCAGATTATGTTTCTAGCCTAACTCAACACATATCCAGAATTTTTGTAAGAGTACACGGGTTTGTGTAGAAGTTAGTCTGGAAGAATGTAGAGTATCTGCAGGGCTCTCTTGTAGAGGAAGATAAAGGGTGGGAAAGTAGATCAGCTTACACACCTGAACCAGATCAGGTGACCTGGAGGAAACAAATTCCAACAGCCACAGACACTACTAGAAAAAAGGGACTTTCCTAATATGTTTTTTTTTTCCCCTTTGCTTAGACACACTAAGCAAGATGAGAAAAGATACTAAAGAACAATGATTAGAAATGCCGCTTGACCAGCAGATGTACCACTTTGCAACTTAAAAAAAAATGTTTTAAATTAATTATATACAATAAATATAAAATATAACATTTAAAAATATATATTTATTACATTCACATTAATCATAAATGACTAATCATAAATGATATAACATTTTTAATTTAATTAAATTTTTGTGAGAAAATCAACACCAACATGCTATCTTTTCTTATTTTTATGAAGCTGGCCTTCGAAATGTTTTTTACAGATCACATTTTGTGTTTTTTAATCAAAATGGAAACATAATATAAAAAACAGACATTCTTTTAAAATTAAGTACAATATTAATGACCTTAATTGATGTTTTTTTTTACACTTATGCTTAAGATGTGGGCATTAGTAATAATAATAATAATAATAATATTATTATTATTATTATTATTATTATTATTATTAAACAAACAGACAGACAGACAGACAGACAAATAAATAAATAAAGAAATACATAAATAAATCGTAGATAACAATGTTGGCAAACATTAATAATAATAATAATAATAATAATAATAATAATAATAAAAGCGGTACACCATATGAAGAGGGCATTTGGTTTATGTGTGTTTGTGTTTGCAAATGACTATAGAGTCAAATATAGGTTATGGAATGTTGCCTTTAATAACGAGGTTTCCTGAATATTTGAAATATTTTTCATGAGTAAAAGTACAAGGGACAAGCTTGTCTTCAGATTTTGTGAATGGCCCCTTTTTTCCTCTTCATATTTCCACAGTTTGTATTACATTACCAAATATCAGATTCTCTAAATAGATTGGAGGCATGGAAAGGTCAGTGGCGTTATTAATTCACTGTATCGCCCGTCTGTGCCCATAGAGACAAAGCTGCAGTGTTACTATACCAGTTTTAGACACACAATCCACTCTCCCTGGGGCCGGGAGCATCTATAAATATTTCAGTGACTCAAATGGATGCCATTTAGATCCGATGCAGCCTTGGCATCCACAGGTGGAGAGCAGACCTGCTGGCCTCTCCATACAGGCGCTGGGGCTTATTTATGGAGACGGAAAGATTGAATCAATACCCCAATAGGGAGAGTTTTAAATCAAATAAAGATGATTTGTGGCGTATTCTAGCATGAAGAGGTTTTGACGTGACTGTAGATTTAATTGAACTCTGAGAGAAGATCAGAGAGCAATGCTCGATGAAACTGAAGCTGACAACGAACTTCGTTCCTTTCAGGGTGTTTTTTCACACCTGGTTCAATTGTCTCAAGCTCCAAGGTCTTCATTCAGTTTGCCATGAAAATTAAAGCTCAAGGGTTTCAATGCAGTGAGAAATTAAGGCATGTTGACAAAATAACAGTTATAAAATATTCCAATTATTACTAATAAGAAGAAGGGTAAAATGAACATTTAAAATATTCTAGATATTATAATTATCTATAATTATTATATTATATGACTCACAAGTAAAGTGGATCTTTCTTTATTTCTTCCTTTCTTCCTTCCTTCCTTCCTCAAAACGCTGTTTAGAATCATGAAAGTAATAATTATTTATTAATTAGTATTAAAATCAGATTTAAATCAGATGTATTTGAATACTTTTGTTAACACTTCTGTACTTTAATATATATATATATATATATATTTATTTATTTATTATATTTGTTATAATGATTATTTAATGCTGCTTTTCATATTTTACAGGACAATAGTATGTATTATTACAATATATATCTGATGCAGACTTTCGGATTACTTTTTTATTGGATTACTTCTTATTGTTCATAATACCAGGAATAAACAGGCCAAAAGACTTCAGAGTTTGGTTCTTTAAAAAAGACTCAAGTATCACTTCCCCAAAAAACTGTTAAATATTTCGGTTAACTATCATCAAGATTTATGCTTGTCATTTTCGTCCCCCTCTTAATTTGGCCCTGTAGGTGGCCAGAGATTTTTTAAAGTCTGAATCCGTAGCAGCAGGATTTGATTAATACAGTAGCTGCTCTGACTCTGTCTTATTAGCACGATGATCCCTGACTTCCACACACTGAGTACATCTCTCAAACGAAGCCATGCTGAGGGAAGGACGTGTGTGTGCGAACGTAAGTCAGCCTGTCCATGTTTCTGGTCGTATCACTACGCTTTATTTCAAACCCCGTCTGAGTAGTTTATGGCACAGTGAATGAATGCAGGTCCTGTTTAATCTGATGAACGTAATTCCTGTTATACAAGGAAACTGTACAGCAAAGCAACGACAGAACAAGAGTGAAAGGTTGGGGTGTGGAGAGAAGAGGTATAAGAAGAGTTGTTTTCCTTTTCAGCAGTGTGCCCCGAACAAGTTTATGTTGTACCCGGGCCATATGTCCTCCATAGGAAATGGGTTTTATTAATTCTGTTACGTCCAAGTCAGTCGGGTGACTTACGGTCCAAGTGCACAAATGTGAGGCTCTATTGTCGGCTGCATTCAGAGAAGAAAAGTGATAAAAAAAAAAGAACCTGGAAGGGAAAACAAGCGCCCATAGTTTCTTTCAACACGCGATCATGCAGCTTTCCCTTGTTTGGAGGAAGCGGCCATTTTACTGCCCCTCTGTGGTCCAGGTGTCGTCTTTTAATTGGCCATTCTGAAAGCAATAAAGCATTTTAGTTATATCGTCTTGTAAAGTGCTTTCACGCCACTTCCAAATGATGTAATTACCCAGCCATTCGACGCACAGGCTTGGAACATATAAGACAGGGCCACAGGCTCACAGCAAGAGAGTCAGTGTGGTTTCTCTAAATATGTTTTTCATTTAGGAAGCAAAACAGCAGAAAGAGAAGCAGTAGTTTGCTCCAGAAACTGCTGCTTTCATTAGCTTATTCCACCGCAGCCCAGCTTGTTTTCAGAGTAAAGCGATGAAGAAAAGGGTGCATGGATTTTTTTTTTTAACATGTGAAGTAAGCCAGTTTATTCAAAGGTGTTTGGCATCAGCAGCACACCACAGTCATGGTAGCAGTTCATGGTATTACTTTTTTCCTCTCTCATTTATAAGTATCACAAAAAGGAAGAGTTTACCCAAAAATGTCAACATTTACTCACCCTCAAGTTGTTCCAAAGTTTCTTTCTACTTTTGAACACAGAAGATATTTTGAAGAATGTTGGTAACTGAACAGATGATGGTAGCCACTGACTTTCAGTACGAGAAAGAAAGAAAGAAAGAAAGAACGGTAGTGCATAAGACATGAATAAAAAGAATGCCTGAAGATACTGGTGAAACCTCTTTCTTATTTTGGTAGTTCATAATTTTGTTATTCTCTTACTGTTTATTATTTTATTTAAAATAGTTGTATAAACTACCGTCAGAGAGAGGTGTTCATTCCTTCCTCAAAACAAAACACAAAGCAAAGTAAATAAAAACAACAACAACAAAGCAAATAAAAACAAAGCAAAAATAGAAACAAAAACAGCAAACAAAACAACAAATAAAAAAACTAAACAAACAACAGCAAAAACAGAACAAAATATGACAAAAATAAACAAAAAAACAAGCAAGCTATCCAACAAACAATAAAACCCTGCTAGTGTTTTATTTGAAAACAGCTGTCCAGCAGCATTTTCAGAAAACAGCAGCATTTTCCTAGAATGATTCATTTCAGTATGAGCACGGTCCATACTAAAACATACAAAGACCACTAGAAGGAACTGGAAAAGATCACTTTTAGTGAGGATGCAATTCAATCGGACCAACGAACCTACATCCACATGCATATACACATTCCTACCATAACCATGAGTACACCTTATGAGTCTTTGGAGACGAAATCTCTGGATCAGCATATCAATGTAATTCAAAACATGTCTCTCCCTTAAATTCTCTCCCCTTTAATGACTCTTCTGTGAAACAGGTGCATGATGGCCTTAATTCCCTCTCAAACTGATAAATAGAAATGATAGTGATTAATAGAAAGAAAGCCACGATGCGCTCACAGAGCTGTTGTTTATCCGCTTTGAAACCTGGAAATGCCACAATAAACTAAACCTGGAACATAAACATCACACAAACAGCGAGTTTGCTCATATTATTATTAATACATTTCTTTGCAAAAGCGAACCAAACCAATGGCATTGTAACAATTTAATGTTTGTATACTAACTACAAACTCCGACTACAGAAAACTCGCGACATTATCAGGACACAATCATGTCTTTTTATTTATGTATCTGAAAATGCATTATTTGATCATAGGTAGATTTGTAAATAAATCCAGGAAAGGTATAAATTGTGTTTTATCCACTGGATTACGTTGATGCCGCATAAACACAGCTGTATAATTAAAAGCAGTTTATTTTCTTCAGAGACGGACCTCCCAGCCTGTTTACTGCCTCCTGCCACGGTAACAATTGATGTATGTTCCAACTTCGCGAGCGTCCAATCAGTGTGGTCAGATATCTTGGACGAGGAAAGAACAATCAGCCAAGTAGGCTGCATTGGATTTATTCAACAGATGATGAGGGCACTGAAAGAGGTATTGCTGTCTCAGAAGTAATAATGGGTTGAGCAGTTCAGATCTGTTTTCCTAAAACAAACTACTGATTACATCGGCGCAAATTCTAAATATAATTGACATATGAGGATGCTACAGGAAATGTAACAAAACAAAGCCAAGTTGTTCACCGCGATGAGGTTCCCATGGGAACTGCCCCGTGTGTTCGAGTGTGTGTGTGTGAGCCATCATAGAAGCCTCGTTCACTTCAGCCGGTGACTCATTCCACATTCCTGGCCGGGGGAAAGAGCACTCCTTCAGATGTGAGCGTTAGCCGTGTGAGAGATTTGCCTATTGCAATTGTGAAACCGCCATGAGGGAAGGGGGTAGATATCGAGATTCCTGATATCTTGGCCTCAAGTGCTCACTCGGATATTTCCTGTCACAAAAGAGGCCACTCTTCCTGCTAGACAGGTGAAGGCATGAGAGAAAATAGGCAAAAATAATCCACTCAAAACACTTTTTCATATATAACGAGATTTTAGTGGACCTGGTTAAATTAATTTATTTTATTGTTATTATTGACACGATTATTGTTTTTAAGCAAATGCACAGAGGTGGCACATTCCTGGTCTTAAAGTGGCACAAATAAAGACACTTGGCATTCCAGCACAGCATGTACTTTGACTCTGTAGGACAACATCCAAATAAATATCACAAAATTATTTTAAAATACAAGATAACATTAGTTTGAATGTAGTAACTTGTACATTCAAGTCGTCACCTTTATTTATATAGCGCTTTTAATTAGCCCACCGGCCGCCGCTCACTCTAGCCGGCCGCTGCTAACTCTAGCCCCTGGCCTCTGCTCACTCTAGGCCACCGTGTGTGACGCTGTGTTTAATGAGCTTTGTAAAAATCAGAAAGGCGGGGCATAGAGGAGGAACAATAATGTACAGTATGTGGAAAATTTCATTACACCAAATACACAAAATAATGTTTAGCAGCATCATATGACCCCTTTAATGTTTAGAACAGTGCGAATACAAACACCATTAGAAACTCATAGTTCAGCATCACACACCATGATATGGATTAAAATGAAAGCCCATTTCTCTCCAAAATGGTGCCAGTTTTAGCGTTTTGCAATAAAGACATAAGAATAACTAAACTTGATCATTTATGTTACAATTTTAACATAAATGCACTTCTAGAAGGATGGCATCATGCCATACCTTTTACACATTTACTCGAATTGTTATGCTGATAATACAATTTGTAAGGAAAAATGCATTAAATAGCGAGTTATTTCTGGGAAAACTTTTTCAAAGCTATTATGCGCGAGTGCACTTGCTAAATGAAGGCGGATATAGTATAAAATGGATTTAAAAAAAAAAAAACGTTTTCACAGCGCGCATCGCGCGCTCAAACTCATCAAAAGTCAACAAGTTCAACAAGCAACAACAACTTATCCAAGTGACCGCTGCAGAACGCACGCGAGAGAGAGACGAGGCAGCGCAGATCGCGCGTCTCGTAAGTTCTGTCAAACAGAGCACATCTAATTTATGATCTGTGATCATATAATTTACAAAAAGCGCTTTTGTAGAAAGGGATCTAATTTTCATTAAACCAAGCTTTATCGTTTGTTTATCTGTATTATATCTGTTTTTTATTTGTTGAACATCAATTAAATTGTTACCCTTAAATGGTTCTGGATGTTTTTTTTGTATTTGCTGGTTCGGGGAACAGACACAGTGTCTATAGTGTGATGTCTAGGTGAAAGAGTCTCTATGAGCTGAGAATTAACTGACTTCTGTGACGTGAGGCGACTAGCACACGGTCGGGTTAGCCAGTCGGTCTGCTTCCTGACCTGTGCCCCAGTTAGTCAAGTACAAACCCTAAAGACAATGTGCCATATTTCTAGAGAGAAGAGCGGCACCACCCCAGGAGGGATGAAGACCATCTCTTTTCAACAGGTCAGGTCTGCCCCAAAAACTCATCCAATTATCTATGAAACCTATGTTATTCTGCGGGCACCGCTTAGACATCCAGCCATTGAGTGACGACAGTCTGCTATGTATCTCATCGCCACAGTAAGCAGGGACGGGACCAGAGCATATTACAGTGTCTGACATCATGCTTGTAAGTTCACACACCTCTTTAATGTTATTTTTAGTGATCTCCGACTGGCTGCCCTGCTGCGGCGGCTCTGTTACCGGAACCGAACAATGTACAGACTCCCTGAGCTAGTCTCATCCAAAGCCGTATCTAGAGCCCTCACATTCTAATTCTGAAATCTTCCTAAGCCTAACTATTTCCCTGCATTCAAAATGCATTCAAAAAAGTGCATTTAAAAAGAAAGAAAAAAAAAAATGTACGTGTTGTTTCAAACCCGTATGAAATTCTTTCTTCCGTGGAACATACAAGGATAATTTCTGAATGGTAACTTTTCTCTTTATTAATTTCCATGACAGTAAAATGTATGGGTACAGGAGCAAAAAAGCACCATAATATAATTATAAAGTCATTCATATGATGTGTTTTGTGAACTGGATTATTGTAAATATCCAAAGCAAGAATGATTCCTTCATGAACTGATATCACTACTTCGTATGAACACTTCAAGAAGAGAGGCACATGGTGGATGTCAATATTTTAACTGAATAACAACTTACATTTAATTCTGGAAGCAAGAAAGTCACAGGGTTTGGAAAACAATGAAGGTAAATCAGTACATTTTCATTTTTTGGGGGAACTGTCACTTTAAGCCTGATAATTTTCAAATATTAGTATTACTTCTAATGTACCTAAATGTATGGATCCCCTATGGAAATATGGTGATGGGTAAAAATTATTTGGGAGGAAACATTAAGTTTTTTTGTTTTTTTTTCCTGAAAAATTATGGTGAGCGAATGCTAAGTTTCTTGTTTGAAGGGTATACAATTTATTTCAATGCTTTTGTGTTCACTAGCAAAACATTTGCATTATCTCACAAAATATTGCATGGCCTCACAATAGCATTGGAAAAGCACTGAATATATTTCCATCACCAGTGTTTCATTCTCTCTGAAAAGTTTTACAAGTGGACGCAACACGTTTGCAAGAAAATGCAAAAATGTTGTGAGTAAACACTACGTTTTTTTTTTGTTTGTTTTTTTTTGGATGGGGAGATACAATATGCAAAAAAAAAACAAAAAAACGAGCAATCCAAAAAGCACTGAATTACAATTTTTCCATCCTATTTACTATCGCCTATATTTTCAAATGTACGAAGCCTCTGAATGGAGAGATTTAAAAAAAACAAGTTTCTTAGGGAAACACTCAAAAAAGTTGCATTGCCTCAATATTGCATGGCCTCACAATAGCATTGGAAAAGCACTGAATATATTTCCATCACCAGTGTTTCATTCTCTCTGAAAAGTTTTACAAGTGGACGCAACACGTTTTTTTTTTTGTTTGTTTTTTTTTTGGATGGGGAGATACAATATGCAAAAAAAAAACAAAAAAACGAGCAATCCAAAAAGCACTGAATTACAATTTTTCCATCCTATTTACTATCGCCTATATTTTCAAATGTACGAAGCCTCTGAATGGAGAGATTTAAAAAAAACAAGTTTCTTAGGGAAACACTCAAAAAAGTTGCATTGCCTCAATAAACTTTCCAAGAATTTAGCATTCTCTCACAAAATATTGTGCTGCTCCAAGAAACTTTGCTTTCACTCACAATTTTTGCTCACATCTCATATTAATTAATTAATTAATTCATTCTTTTTTTCCTTCTTTTTTCCCACATTTTTTAGACTTTAGAAATCTTGCCCTGAACATGTGAAGCTATTTACGAGAATACTTTTTGTGCGCAAAGAAAACAAAAGTAACGACTTTATTCAACAACTCTTCTCCCCTGAGTTACTGTCTTCCGCCATTTTTGGAGAGTATCACAACGCATACGCACGCTTTACCCTAAGCGTAAACAACGCCGATTACTGTATGTTCATGCGTGCGCTCCACCCACCCCTGAGAGCTCAGATTTCATCAAGAATATCTTAATTTGTGTTCCGAAGATGAATTAAGGCCTTACGGGTTTGGAACGACATGAGGGTGAGTAATTAATGACACAATTTTAATTTTGGGGTGAACTAACCCTTTAACAAGTTACAACAAGTACTGAATAAAGTGAAAACTGGTTTGGTTGATATTTCACAAATAACCTCAATGTATTAATTCAGTATACATGATAAACATCACCTTCTAATAACTCCTTTTGCTTCTTGTGTGACGTCACAATGTCATCTCCTGCTGGTCAGCCAGTAAAAACAAATCAACACAAAGAACTACAATAACATCGTCCATAGGCTATTCTCTTCACGTTTGTGCGTCAAGCAGATACAGGAAGATCTCTTGATGTGTGAAAAGCTTTTGTTCTCTTAAGAGCAGACTCGGTTATGACCCCTCATGCCATTAGATCATAAAGCATCAGGAACCGAGGCATGTTGTGCTCAGTTAGCAGCTTATTGGATTCCAGCTCGCAAACATAAATCAAATATCACCGAAGCTCATAAGGGTTGAAAGGCCTTGGCTACCGTGAGTTATATTTTGCTCTTTACTCAGCAACACACAGACGGATATAGGCATCACACACACAAACACACACACACACACACGCACACACACACACCAGATATCAGATGACGCTGTTGTTTTATATAAGTCGCACTATAACAGCATGGTATATGATCTAAACCCAGTCTGTTTTTGACATGTTCCTCAGAGGACTGTCACCCAGGGGAATTGCGGGTGTCCGTCTGCTGATTAATTCTCCCTGAGCTCTGACATCCTGCGGCATGCCTGACCCCTCACCCTCAAAACCCCCGCTTTGTTCTGCGGGACGCGACCCCACGACCTGCTCCTTCTCCTAGAGTCGTCTCTCAGGCTCACAGAATCCGCCTGCCCTCCAAATTCCAGTACGGGACTGAAACATGAGCCTGACCCAGTGAGCTCATCGACAGGCGTGAACTTACAAAATAACTGCGAAAAAGAAAAGCGAGAGTGCAAGACATGGAATGTAGAAACAAAAGACAGGTTAGACAGCGCCAGCGTCGGCTCCCGAAGGGGTTAAGTTACACGAAGCCAAAACATAAGGAAACAAAGGTGCGCTTATGAGCCTCGTTCTCGGGACCGACGCCACACGTCTCAGCAGGAGCTTCTTCTTTTGAGTTCAGGAGTTTCGTTCTCCCTTGTCGGAGTCGGTATCGAAAACATACGTGATTCCCGAAGGCTCCCGTTGCCCTTCTGACCTGCTGCGACCGAGAGACTCCAGTGTGAAAAGTAAGTGGCTTTCATTTAAACAACATCTGAGTGTGAATTGAAAGGGAAACATAGTCTTGCTGGTCTGTCTGATGCACTTTCTTAACACTATTTTTAAAACTAATTGTGGCAATTACAAAATATGTAATGCGAATGAAAAGTCAGCATGGAAACGGTTATGACAGGACTGTGTATATCTGGCGCTGAGAGTGTGGACAGGCTTTTTAAACTTTAATTAATTGCCGTGTAATTGGATATACTTTTATAAATTATTTAGCCATCTTCATGTCTTTTTTTTTCTAGAACATTAGCTGTTGTATACTGTATCACTTTCTACCAGTCAACACTTGTTTGCACATAACAGCAGCAGTATAATATGTATGTGTTGTGTGTCCAATAATGTGTGATACAGTTTCAAAAAAAGCAGATTTTAAACATAAGGTAACATTTTAGTATAGGGAGCAATTCTCACTATTAACTAGTTGCTTTTTAGCATGCTTGTTATTAACATATTAGCTGTTTATTAGTACTTATAAAGCACATATTCTGCATGACCATATTCTACATCCCTAATCCTACCCAATACCTAAACTTAACAACTACCTTGCTAACTATTAATAAGCAGCAAAATATGATTTTGAGGCAAACGTCGTAGTTAAAGATTTGTTAATAGCGAGAATAAGACCTTAAAATATATTGTGACCAAACATAAATACCAGATTTCAATAATTTGGATAAATGCTCATCTAAATGCAACAAAAACATCAGTTTTGCTAAAAATTACACATGGAGTGTCTAACCACACAACTGGTGTAACTTTGTAACAAAAGCAAAATTATGAAGTTATTCAGTTGAGGGAAAGTCACAAACTGACAAAGGAGAATGAGTTAAAAAACTAACTATGCTGCTACTCTCTCTTTTGCTGCAGAGTTTATATGATGAGTCATGTGTTATTTCAAACTACAACAAAAATAGAATTGTTAGAAACAAGTTGTAATGCTTGATATGATAGTCTAGACTGCAGGGATCATCGCTCCCTCACTCCTTGAACATGTATTATATTTTGGGCACTTTGATTATGCTTTCAGCGAATAATAAGAGTGCTGTTCTGAGCTCACGTTGTAAATCCATATCACAGTTGTCTGCAGAGCTTGACCTTCTTTTTGTCCTGCTTTTTGGATTTTGACTTCCAAACATACATAAATAACTTCGTAAAACTTTCTTTCTTTAGTAATGTTGGACTACTAATTCGCGTTTTCTGAACTGAACTGTGGTCTCAAAAATATTTGGACACTATTGGGTACTTAAACCACACATAAAAACATACAAATACCTAGTTACAAACCAGTGTCATCTGGACTCAAATGATTCTCGAGTTTCTCTCAGAACTAACTGCACTTTTCACTATACTGTATGGCTTTCTACCAGTCAACAGTTGTTTGCACATATAGTATAAGTGCGTGTGATGTGTGGAGCATGTGTGTGTGTGGAATAGGATGTGATACAGTTTGAAAATAGCTGCAGTTATGCTTTAAGATCATGTTTTAAATCCATACACACAGACTATATCTAAGAACTTAGAAAATAAATAAATAAATAAATAAATAAATATCCCCCCCGCACACTCCTGAAAATGTTTGGCTAATGATTAAAGTTTTCAGGATTGCAAATTCTCCAATTTAAACCCACTTAAACCCCACTTATAAACATATGAACATCTAATTAGAAACACAATGTCAAACCAGTGGCATCTGCACACAAATGATGCCTGGATTTCTCTCAGAACTGCCTTCAAATTTCTAGCCATTTTCTCAATGACTTTTAACCAACTGGTATTGCATTTCTCTTCAAGTTCACACAGGTGTACAGCACCAGGTGTCGTTTATCACATTAACTACATGTTCCACTAGAATTTTACACCCAGAATCTGTCACAGTACTTTATCTTTATTTTGAACAGTTCTGCATACCTACTGTCGTATCATTTCAAACCTAACATCTTTTTTTTTTTTTCTTGCAGAAAAGCTGTGTGTTTGTGATAAATTAATTCATTTTTATTAAATATTTAATTTGATACCTATGGACAAACATTCATATTTTTTTAACTGCAGCTTTAGTGTCTTTTAGTGTTTTTGAGCCACTCTAATTTATTTATTTTAAATCTAAAAAAACACTTTTTTACTGTATATAAATGCTATGACATGATTTAAACAGGTCATGTTCAGCACTATAGCGTTTAATATGACATTTCAGCAGTTGTTCAGGAGTGAAGTACAGTAACGGCAGCCCATGTGCGGTCAGATCCGTGCCGGAGTGGAGAACACAGTTCATGAATCAGATGTTTTGTGAAGCAGGACCTGGCCTGAAGGAACGGCTCAAATACGCAAGGGTGCAGAGGCTCGCAAAATGCCAGCACAAGCGCTTGACTGTTCTGAAGTCGCACCAGAAATAGTCTTTTACTTCTTTAGAGTCCCCCTTTCAAATACACGCTTAAGATCTCAAGATGATCACGATCCCTCCCGCAATACAAGAAAAAACAAACACGGTGGAGAGAGGGCTAATGTAATTAAGTTAAAGCGTGGGGTAGGGCATTCATTTAATTAAGTCCGCTATGCTTGTTCCTCAACCACCATCAATCATTACAACTGACAGGTCATGTGGCGCTTGGTTTGTTATTCCTCTTAATGCTGAACTATCAAAAAAAATGAGCCGTGTTTTACAATGCAGAGCATTTTGGCTGTATTATGTAGTGGAGAATGGGCACCGCTGTGTTTTTGTCCTTGTTTTTGAAGAGAAGAGAGATTGTGATAAATATGAGAGGAAAATTTGCATATTCCGAATGATTACTGTGACAACACAAGAGAGAGATCAAGAGAGAGTAAAGTTTCAGTCAAACTGTGGAGACTGTGTACGTTTCAGTCAAACTGCGGAGAGTGTGTGTCTTACCTTGTTAATGATTTTGTAAATGAGCGAATGTGGATATATCATATAACTCCTAATGTAATGTTTCTTTAAAAGGAAGCAACTCAATGAAAACTATATGGCTTTGTTTTGCAGAAATGTAATTCTGACAGTATAGGATCAAATTAAATAAGAATTTCAAACAACAGATTCAGTGATATGCTGATTAATTAAAAACAATTTATAGCATATATCGATATTTGCTCTCAGTAAGTGTGGTTTGTTGAGGCATGATATAATATCTGCTGGGGCTGCACTGACTGCAGACTCACGATGAAGGGCATACTTCAAGCTTGAATTGTTTGGAGAAAAAAAAAAGCAGTGTAATGCAGTTTTTAATTAATTAATTGCAGTTAATTATTTAGTTAAATTGTTGTTATTGTTAAATTATTATTGTTATTATTATTATTATTATTATTATTATTATTATTATTATTATTATTATTATTATCATTAGGGTGTCAACTGATATAATACAAAAATAAAAAAATGCAATACAATTGAACAAAATGATTTACTGAATGTATCTGTTTTTTAATTGGTTGTAAAATCCTGATTTTGTGCACAGGTCAGAGCAAATAATCACTTATGTTATTATTATGCTATTAATTAATGTATTTTCTATCAATTTAACAATTAATTGCAAACCCTAAATTGTTTTAAAATGACATCCACAATAAAAACGACAAAAACATAATAATACAAATGTTGTTTGCAACAACAACATTATTACATTATAATTATCATTGCTATTATTTGTATTGCTTTACTTTAAAGCACTACACAACTACTAAGTCACAAGACTTCATTTACATCACTACTGTTGTGCTTTTCTGATGATTTCAAACCAAAGTCTGTATGGTGAGTCTCTCCACATACACATGCATATGAAGAACAAAAAGTGAAGAAACATATGCCTGCATGGTGAAAGTCAGCAAGAGAGCTGAGATGAGAGAAAATAGACGGAATATGAGTTTCAGACCATCTCAATATTATATGGTGACTGACTTTTTACTGTCAGTGACTATTCCTCTGTATTCTGTCTAAAACATTGGTGGGGAATAAGAGGTAGATGATTTTTTTTTGTGTGTGTAAGAAATCTAGACAGGGTATTTGTTTCTTACTAGTCAGAAGGCATCAAGGAACATGTTCTATAGCTGAGTCGGGTGAAAAGATAGGATCATTCCAGCCCAACAACACAAATTGTCCACAATTTCAACCCCCAAGGTCTTAGCCTTGAACAATCACTCTTTTCTTTCCCTTACTTATTTTCATCTCCTTTATATCTCTTTTCCGGTCATTCTCTCTTTAGGAACAACTCCAAGGGGCCACTATGTATAAAACAATGTCTGTTAGATCTGATGTGTATATTTTGATGTTCTGGATAAGTTCCAACTGAAGTTCCACTTCTGCTGCTCTCACCTGTGCACTCTGGGTTTCATTTTAACAGGCCAAATTACAATATCACACTCAGCTGATGGCCTGTAGGTGGTCAGGTCCACGGGCAAGCTGATCCCCTCAACCCCCATGCCCTATGGAGCACTAGGGTAGAGGGAACTGGCAAACTGCCCCGAAGGGAGGGGGGATGCGGGCTACTACTGTTCCTGGTGAAAGCAGTCCGAATTCTTCCCAGACACAATGCATTTCCTTTCCTGTGGGTCCGCAGGTTCTGAGGAACCTCCAGAACGAGGTTCAGGGTGAAGATGGGACATCCATCCCACCTCATACTCACTGGGCTCATTTCTTTTCTTTCACTCTCTAATTAGACACTTCTTTTGTAGTCCTTTCTTCCTCAGTGTTTTTCCCTTTCAACAACTGCTTCACAGCAAATTTTGAGGTGTAACAACACACCACACGTTTCTCCTGGAAAAAGAGTTGCCAGCTGTCGGAATTACAACCTCATCAAAAGATACACAGTGTCAAAGGAGGGCTATTCATATATTTTTGTTGTTAGTCAAATCCAAGAGCAATAAGCAAAGACAAGAGACGAGCTAGCATATTGAGGGAATATTGTTTTGATCAAGGCTGAGGGAAAAGACAACCGCGTACCCAAGATGTTGTTCTAGCATGGGCATATGGAGGATATTAAGGATTTTTTTTTGGTGGGGATTGACACTGAAACCCTTGTGAAACACGAGTCAAGATGGCAGCAGCTTAAGGTCAGGGTCTGTCTTCCCACACATTGTTTCTGATATACTTTATTTGTCTATCAGCTAATAAAACACATGCGCACAGCTCTCCACGACCACATGTTGGCCAGAATTGCTTCTACGCATCTCGCTGACTAGGTTTGGAGGTACGGTTTGCAACTGACAGAACCAGAACCCACTCCTTCGGTGCTGGTGGAGATGTTGGAGAAGAAAACCATGTTGAGATCGGATTACCCTCCGGACTGTTGCGTCCACGTCGTGTGCTCCTGTTCTTGGGCTGAAGTTGCATTAGATTTAGTCTAGGTTTCCACTTGTGGTGCAGATGGTCCTTTTTTCTGGTTTTATCCAGTTATGTCTGGGTTCGGCTCAGCATGACAAGGGCTGTGGGGCTCTAATGCACATCACTGATGCCACCTGCAGTTTGAACAGAACCTAGTGACTGGCCCGCTGTCAGAACCTACTCTATGGCACTGGGACACTAATTGAAAACAAATTCGGCTTTAAGCTCAGGCAGTTAACACGGCTTTGCAGAAACATTCACGCTGTGCTGACAGTCAAAAGTGCTGGTTTGATCCTGCTCTGTTGTTGTTAGACTCACATGTGTCAGTAAATGGAACGTCTAATGGTACATTGCCTTAGTCAGTGGTCATCAAAACTGTCAGGCCAGGCACCATGGCTGATCAAATCAGAACAATACTTGGCACAATGTTTTGTTTGTTTTTTTTAGCATTAAACAAACTGACATCTCTGAATCCAAGGACAATCTGTGATAATTGTATTAATATCCACATTGCTGCAAGTATGATCATGGTAGTTCAGTTCCTTTACTCTCTTTTATAGATCAGTGGAAGGATTTATTACATCAGAACAGCATATACACTGTAAAGAAAAAACAAATGTTTCAATAAAACAGATTACTGAAGTAGGTTTTACAAGAAAATACAATTTTAGCCTTTTTTCTAACAAAAAAAAGTTAAATTCAATATTACTTGTCGTTTCTTTGTAATTATGAAATTTACTAGCAATTTTTAATTCGATGATTGTTTCAAAGGAAATCGTACAGATTTTTTTTTCAGTGTAATAACCCAAATGCACCACAAAAGTAACATTTACAAGTAATTACAATGTAATATATGTATAATTACATTGCTATTACATATTACACATTTAAAAACTTTTTTGGAATTTAGGTCAGTGTATTCTACCTTAAATAGTCTAGAACTGCTTGCAACTTCAATAACAGATTATTTGGAGAATAATTTACAGGAAAATACAATTTTAGTATTTCTATTTCAAAATGTCACGTTAAATTCAGTGTAACATGTCTTTAATTACTCCTGAAATGTACTAGCAATTTCTGAGTGAAGACTGTTTCAAAGGAAATCCTATAGCAAATATGTATCGGTGTACTAACCCAAATGCACTGTGAAAGTAATTAAAGTAATTTATACTTAATATACTTATATATAAATGTAATTTATAATTACAGTGTTATTACATGTATATTACACCTCTAAAAACCTAAATAAAACAAATTTAAAGATATATTTCGAAATTTAGGTCAGTGTACTCTATCTTAAATAGTCTAAAATGCTTGCAACCTCTTACATTATCAATATAGTTCTCAAAAGCAGGCCACTCTTTGAGTTTGCAGCTTTTCGCCTTCAGAAAATCGAACGCAAAAATGCCACTCGCAGAGTTTTTATTTTTTTTGTATTCTGAAGTTCCAGAATCACATCGTGTACCACCTGCAGGGTGGATTGCTCCACAGTTTGAGACATTTGGGCTACGTTATTAAGCATATTTGGATGTTTATGTGCCAAGATCACTATTCTTCATGGTGTGGTCTTTCTTTTTATCCTTGGTTTGTTTGCTTGAGAGCGAGACCTGCTGGGAAGAAGCGTTGTGGCAGCATTTGTTCAGCTGTACCTCGGCAGGATCGTATAGCTTTGGCTGTGATCTTCTTCGGGATGGCAGGAGCCCCTTTCTGGGTGCGGGCTTCAATTTCAGACCCTCAGCACATTGCCTTGCAATTGCTTCCTATTGCAATCTATTGTGGCAAATGAACGATTCCATGAGCAGAGAGTCGGTTTTTCTTGGCCCCGCACAATGTCGGTCGGTTTCAGTCAGCGTGGCAACAGTTCGATCTTGTATTCAGTGTCACAGTCAATCTTGAAAAGCTGTTACCACTTTTTTCTCCTTTTTTTTACCCAAACATATCAAGATGACAATGGCATAGAGCCAGTTCATTGTCTCTCGGGTGTATAGAGTTACCGACACCATACTACAACAACCAGCTTCAAAGAGCAGCACTGTTGCAGGCGACCTAGGATGACATTGTTCTGTCAAACAGATCATCCTGCATGTGGAACTGCTTGGATAAGAGGGTACATGTAGTGTTCTGAAATGTTTTCCCGCTGGGCTTGCATTCAAAATACGCCGATTAGGCGAAGACTGATTTAAAATGCATTTTAAATGAAAAGTTTACTGCTCAAAACTAAGACTTTTTAAAATAAATTTCCAAAATTGGCACATTCGCTCCAAACATTACACTGGCTTGCATTCAAACAACCTTGAGATGCTTTTGGTTTTTGATATTGGAAAATCAGTTGGTGCTGCCTATTTTGCTACAAGCAAAAGTCACAAATCTAGTGTTTTTTGTAAGTGTAAGTGGTGGACTTCAATTAATGTGATTGGCTAGAAAAGCCAGGGTCACTGTGACATGATGGATTCTGACTGTTTTTGCTCCGGACCAACTGCCGATAACACGAATTATGACTGCAAGGGTCAAGCTTTCTCCTTTCACACACACAAAACGCTAACTCAGAAAAGGCAAGCCTGCTGCCAAACAAAATCCAAAATCACGGCTCTCATGAACAAGTCCTTTAAAATAGCAATAAAATCATATGCTTTACTTTTGAGCTTCCCTAACTACTGTGAGAGTGAAAAGTACTCAGGAACACTCGCTCTGATCCTTTTTCATATTCCATATGCTGTGATGTCAAAAAGCCTTCAATGTTGTTCAAACTTCAGGGAGAAAATTGGCTAACAGAAACAGAAAAAAGGTAAACTTGCAAAGCTCCCAGCCTACGCAAGTCTGTAAACAAACCGAGTGATCTGCCATGAGCGGATTTGACGTCGATCAATATAACTGGACATGTCCTTAAAAATTCACTACAAGCACTGGCATTCCAGATCTTCTCAAATACAATATGTGAATCTAAGTTTCTGCTCATCAAGAGTCCGTGTGGAAATTATTTCTAGTAACATAGCAACCACAGCAGACAAAGACCGATTTAGCTGCAAATTAAGTTGGAAATTTGCATTTTGGACTCAGAAAAGCAAACACTGCCACAGTGCACACTCTGTATCCCATTAAAAACATGAATGCATATATACATAAATTGTATAATATGTGTATGTGTCAATGTGCAAGTGTATTTTCATAAAAACAAACATCTTATTATAGCCACTCTTATTGTTAACAGAAATAATGAATTAAAATGTTGCTTTGGCAAAGTAAATAACCGTAATTAAATCAATGTAATTAATTTGAATGTACATGTGCAACTGTAAATATAATGCATATAATTGTGATTTAATGCAATTATTTGATTAAATGTCTTGATCAATTGACAGGCATTATATACATTACAACATGCATTATTATCTTGTGTATATTAAAAATTATTTTATAAAAATGAATTTGCCTTGGCAGTGTATATAATTGTAATTTAGTTATTAGTAATTAATTTGAATGAACATAATTGTGAATATAATGAATATAATTGTAATTTAATCGGCACAATTATTTGATGAAATGTTCTGATCAATTGACAGGTGTTATATACACTGCAATATGCATTATCTTTTCAATATTAAAAATAATTTGATTAAAAAATAATTTTAAATTGAAAAATTACAAATATGCATGTATCATGAACATGTTATTGTCTATTAAAATCGTTTTTTTGTTAATGGAAAAAGCTGAAATAATGAATGAAAATAGAAAATCACTATTTGTATTCACAATGTAAATAATTTGATTAAAAAATAATTTTTAATTAAAAAATTACAAATATGCATGTATCATGAACATGTTATTGTCTATTAAAATCGTTTTTTTGTTAATTGAAAAAGCTGAAATAATGAATGAAAATAGAAAATCACTATTTGTATTCACAATGTATTAAACTGTAACATTGAATGTCATTTGACTAAATGTTTTAACCAGTTGACATGCTTGATATACATTACAATTATAATTATTTGATATATTAAAATATTGTAGAAAAATATTTGTATATGCATTTATTATGAACATATCAGTGTTGTTATACTCAACAAAATAAAACTATTACTATTGCTTTAATAAACTGAAATAAAGCTGACAATGAATTACAATTAGAAATGTTGCCTACATGAAAAACAAAAAAAAAATACTAAAACCAAACCTGAAATAAAAATAAAGCTAAATAAAACTATAAAAACTAAATATTTCAAAAGCACATAACAAAACTATTAAAACTTAAACTAAACTTACAATGACAACAGAAAGTATAAAAAGACTAATTAAACATAATAAATACTGTAATAGTATATACAAATACAAAAAATAACACTGATACACACACACACACACACACACACACATGTTGTGTTTCCATGTTTTATGTGACATTCCATAGGCGTAATGGTTTTTATACAGTACAAACTGTATGTGCTATTGCCCTACACCAACCCTACCCCTAAACCTACACCTTACAGGAAACTTTGAGCATTTTTACTTTCTCAAAAAACACACACACACACACACACACACACACACACACACACACACACACACACACAGCCAAGTTGTTTTATTTGCTTTTATTTTTAGTTATTTTTCTAGCAAGTAACTTACTGTAAAAACAAGCTACAGTGTGTGCATGCAACTGTGTGCAGTTGTGCATCCATTTGCTGAGAAGTCCACTGCAAATAAGAAGTGGTGTGGAGGGTTTAAGACTTAAGAAATGTCAAAACGTCTACCTTTAACTGTACAGTGGAAACCGTAAAAAGCCTCCATCTAAATGACCTGAGGCTGAGGAACACCTACACACACACACACACACACACACACACACACAGAGAGAGAGAGAGGGGGTTTGTGTATAGTGAGCTTCTTGGCTGAAAAATAACCAAAAGCTAAAGGAAGTAAAAAGATGCCTTTACTGGCTTGTGGGGGAGGACGTGAAACAGTAAAGGAAAACGTTTCAAGGGACGGACCAAAAATGAGCTGCTCTGAGGGAATATCACGGCACTAATGTTTGTAGGGAACACCAGTAGAAGTACTAATGTTTTTGTGCACGTAGTGAACTAGCCTTTATATACCTCTTCTCTGTGCTGCCACCTTTAATCATAAAAAAAGGAAAAAGAAAAGAGGAAGAACAACAAAAGAACACTATATCTAGCTTTTAAAAAAAATCTAAAGCCAAAAATATATCAAAAAGTGACTACCATAGCCTAAAGTGTGTTCTTTTATTAAACAGAAGAGCAGCTTTTGCTATGCCTGTTTGCGGTGAATGTTATGTATACAGTTCTGTAAAATGTGATTACTCATAGCAAACATATTTCATGTTTCCTGCTAATAACCGTTCCAAGAAAACTGTGTCTTATACTCTATTACTACAACTAATATGTTCATCTTTCACCAAAACCCACCGCAGAAGATACCGCATTTTCCCCTTAGGGAAGGAATTAGTGAAATCTTGCTCCGCCATTCCAGCACCGTGAAGTATATCATGTGATTTACGATTCCCCGTCACACGTTTTTCAAATGAATGGAAAAAGAAATATATTCAGAAGATATATGCCACGCAACCCCTAAAATTGTGGATGTTACTGCTGCCAACTCACCCACATGTATAAACGTGCTCTAATTCATTTCAGGTTTATCCCTGCGTTTGCATTGTGTCCGCGCCTTAGCAACACAACAGAAACAATGTTTCAAATCCTTATCAAATGTTTAAGCAGGTTTTAAGGGCTTTGTAAGATGGCAAGTGGGTGTTTGAGTGACTTACAGACAATAGGAGTCACAATCAAATGCATCTCAGGTTAACAGAGGATGAAGTCAAGAATTGATCTTGTCTTGTTTCAGAACAATTGAAGAAACACAAGAAGGTCAAATGGCTGTTATTTTGTGCATCATTATCAAGAATCCGTACATCAGTTTTTTTCAGTATATGAGCATGTGCCTTTTTTAAGGGACGGTCCCCATTTTTAGTGGACTATATGCTTGGGTGGAGCTGCCCTCAGAAATACCTGTGAGTACAGTGTTTAAAAGAGCCCACAAAGTGAAATAATAGGTTTAATGTGCTAAATGTTGCTGCAAAAACATACAATATCATCGCATACAGTGTGCAACTTCAAATAATCTTCAAGTTTCAGTTTTGGAAAAAAAAGAACAAGAAGCTCACTGGCTTATCGACATGTCTGAGGTTCTTTGAGGCTGTCATGTGTCTGTCTAGCAGCTTCGCACACTGACAGAAAGCAAATAACATTCTATACACAGAGAAAAATGTATATACTATGCATAGGGACCATAGTTTTTTTTTGCTCACCAGTTTTGGTTTCTTTATTGTACAGCATTAGATCATATCTAACGCAGTAATAATTTAGAAATTCAAATCAGGGGTCTTCAACCCTTTGTAAAGAAACACAGGAAACTGATTGATTGATTGATTGATTGATTGATTGATTGATTGATTGATTGATTGATTGATTGATTTATTGATTGATTGATTGATTTAGAAATTAATGTTCTTTTAGCAAGGAAACGTTCAATTGCTAAAAAAAATTTTTTTTTTTTTACATTACTACAAATAATTTATATTTCAAATAAATATTTTTCTTTTACAATTTTGCCTTTATCAAAGATTCCTAAAATGTATCATGGTTTCCACAAAATTAAGCAGCAAAACATTTAAAACATTAGTAATAATAATAGCAATAATAATAATAATAATAATAATAATAATAATAATAATAATAATGTTTATTGAGATAATAATAATAATAATAATAATAATAATAATAATAATAATAATAATAATAATAATAATAATAATAATAATAATAATAATAATAATAATAATAATAATAATAATAATAATAATAATAATAATAATAATAATAAT
>NW_015552564.1:947689-964848 GCF_001515605.1 Sinocyclocheilus anshuiensis
GGAGTAATGATGCTGAAAATTCAGCTTTGCATCACAGTAAACATATATATTTTAAAATATATTAAACTAGAAAACAGTTCATATTAATATTTCACAATAGTTTGTTTGTATTGTATTTTTAATAAATGCAGAGATTGATGTATTTATTTATTAATTTTTTATCTTAACCTAAACTTAATCTGAACCTAAACTTTTGAATGGTATTGTGTAGTATGTGTATATCCATCTTATTAATACTAACTAACTAAATAAATAAATAAATATTTACGTAAATACATTTTATATAAACATTTTAATATATTTTTCAAATATTTAAAAAACATAAGTACAAAAAAATAAAAAAATAAAAACAATGTTGACCAAAAAAAGATACAATATTAAATGAATTAACCATGCGTGTTTCTTTTCCATCCCATATATATATATATACACACACACATAAATAAAAAAAAATAATAAATAATAATAATAATAATATAAAGTCAAAATAAAAATAAGCATGTTGGTATGTAATAATTATTTTAATGGCTTTTAAGTATTAGCATCATATGGAAATATATTAATACGAGAGTATGATATCCCATAGTGCACTGCAAAAATACAAACCTGAGTTATCCCCCTATTTTTAATTCATAAATCAGTGGAAGATCAGTTTGTTAGTGGAAGTTTAAAAATGCTAAATTGCCCACCGAAGCATCTCATCTCAGAAGTCTGGTCACCTTATAATGAGTAATGGATCGGGCTGTAATGTGGCGCTCTCACTAGCATTGTGAGCACTATTAAAGCAATTATCACCCGCCTGCTGAAGCAAGTCCTGCTTGGCCCATCAGTCTGCATCCCAGTCAAGGCAGGTCACCTCTGCTGAGGTCACAGAGCGCTGGCCAGTAATGGTGCAATTGGCCTTTCTGCTGCATGAGTAGAAATGCTGAGCTACGCAGTGCACAAAAGAAAAACGGCTGCACTGACGAGACCAAAAGGACATAATTGATGGGAAGTGGACGAGTGTGTGAGGTGGAGGATGAGTTACCTGAAACTGCCCTGTTTGTAATTAAACGCTGTCAAATACGCTTTTATTTTCACCAGAATTTAGCATAAGAGATTAGCCTGTTAAGAAGAGTGCAGGATTGTTTTCTCTATCCGAAAGCCACGGCTAGCCTGCAGCCAAGATAAACCCAGCTGAGGAGAGTGACGGCTTCCTCCTGTCGCCCTGGCCATCGGGGCAGAGCTCGGCTCGACCGGAGACTTCTCGTGTTCCACGCCGGAGGAATAATAGCAATGACTTTCTGCCCGTGTCACTTAAAGTGGCGTGATTAGAGCCGAGAAGAGCTGCGCTGGTGTCAGCAGTGCTGTTATGCCTGCAGGGCTGTAAATGTGAGAATTTGTGTGTCTGTGTACAGAACGAATAAAGGGCCCCATTGATAAGAACAAGTTCTTCTTGTTAACCTATCAGTTCAGCTGGCCTGAAGCCAGTGCAGGCAGTCTCGAGGCTTGTTCTCACACCGAGAGCGCTTACTCAAACGTTACTGCTCACGTCTCGGTGCCCTAGTATTACGCACTGCCGTCCAACACGTCTACACTCCAGGTGTGTGAGCTATTCTCATTTCACTAAGATGAATAAATGAATAAACAAACAAACAAACAAATAAATAAATGCAGAAATAATTTAGAATTTTAGATCAGTGGTCTTCAACCCTTGATAAAGAGATGGAGCAGGGACTATAAAAAAAAAAAAAATTTTTTTTCTGAATCTTTTTCTGAATTGAAGTTTAATTTGTCCATGAGAAATACAAAGACTATGCTGTGAAGGAAAAAAAAAACAAAACAATTACATGATTTTATGAATTGTGTGTGCAAACTATTCAAATAGCACGTAAATAAATAAATTAATTAATTAATTAATACATAAATTAATTTGTTAATTATTTAATTTAGATTAATTCAGTAATAATAACAGTGGTCTGATCTAACCCTTGATAAAGAGACAGATCAGGAATTACAAAACAGCATTTATTCATTCATTCACTCACTCACTCACTGATTGAAGTTTAGTTTGCCAGTGAGAAATACAAAGACTGTCTAATTAATTAATTAATTAATTAATGAATGAATGAATATTTCTCTAATAAATAAAATATTCTCTAATAAAAATATTCAGTTTGCTCATGAAAAAAATTAATGTCTGTGTGTGTGGAATCATAATAGTCTCATAAAACAAAACAAAACTATTTGACTATGAGTGCAAACTATTCTCATCTCAGTGATTGATGAATGAATGAATGAATAACGGAATTAATTAAATAGTTTTACCCCTTTTTGGAGTTTAGTTTGCCTGTGAAAAACACAATGAGTGTTATTATGAAAAGGTGAAAAAAAAAAGATAATGACATGATTTCACATGCTATTCTAATTTAGATGATAGATAGATAGATAGATAATTTTATTATTTATATATTTTTTTGATAGAATTAATACTTTTATTCAGCAAGGATGCATTAAACTGATTGAAAATGACAGAAGATACATTTATACTATTATAAATAAATATTATAAATGCAAGAGGATTTTTGCCATTCCTCCAGTTGTGTTTGTTTCTGTTGTTGTATTGGTGATATTGCCACAGCCATATCACCCTGCAGCCCAAGACTGGTTGCCCACTGAAGCTAAGCAGGGCTGAGCCTGGTCAGTACCTGGATGGGAGACCTCTTGGGAAAACTAGGTTGCTGCTGGAAGAGGTGTTAGTGAGGCCAGCAGGGGGTGCTCACCCTGTGGTCTGTGTGGGTCCTAATGCCCCAGTGTAGTGACGGGGACACTATACTGTCAAAAAGCACTGTCTTTCCGATGAGACGTTAAACCGAGGTCCTGACTCTCTGTGGTCATTAAAAATCCCATGGCACTTCTCGTAAAGAGTAGGGGTGTAACCCCGGTGTCCTGGCCAAATTGCCCCCCTGGCCCTTGTCAATCATGGCCTCCTAATAATCCCCATCCACTTGATTGGCTCTATGACTTTCTCTCCTCTCCACCTGTAGCTGGTGTGTGGTGAGCGCACTGGCGCTGCTGTCCTGTGGCTGCCGTCGCATCATCCAAGTGGATGCTGCACACTGGTGGTGGTTGAGGAGAGACCCCCCCACATGATTGTAAAGCGCTTTGGGTGTACAACAATACACAGTAAAGCGCTATATAAATGCATCATTCATTCATTTTCTCACGGCAATGCAGCAACAACATGTTCTTTCTCTCTCTCTCTCTCTCTTTCTCTTTTGGACTGTACATCTATTGAACAAAATATTGGTTGCACCTAAATAACATATACAATTGTCACTGGGAGAAAAAAAAAATCCATCTGAAGCGACCTGAACAACAAAGCATGCCTCTGAGCTGATACTGTTTATGAGAATGTGTGTGTGTTTTGCTCCAAGTATCTGTTTTTACTGTGGTTAAAGCTGAGAGTGGCATGGAATTTTGACAGCACAGCACCATAAAATCTCTCTCTACAAACCACCTAATTAATCAAACGATCTCTTTCTCGGTGGAGAATGTTTTCAGCAGATTTGAACGTGTCAGACAATTCCCTTCATTAAATTCAACTATTGTCATGCTTCATATGTTTCAGTAGACAAACTCATACTGTATATAAAGAAAAGCTAAAGAGAATCAAGTCACATGAAAGGTGATGATAAGCCTGAATGTTTTAAGTACGCATTCAAACTGCGCAGCTATCGCTTTCATCCAGTGTCTTTCAGCATTATTGAATTCATTCGCATTTTTTACCTCATGCTATGTTTTTGTACTAAATATGAGAGAAGGAAACCTGGTGATGACTGATTTAAGTTTAAGCAAGTCTAAGGTCTTTGTTTATAGCATTTTCTTTAAATTAACCTCCATTATCACTGGCAAGTAAAAATACACAAGAAATGGTGTCATGTATTATGGTATTCCCATAGCATGTAGAGGAAATCTGATGTGACAAACCGGTGCATTTAACATTTCAGAAGTTCAAGAAAGCTACATGATAACAGCGTCCCTTTGGGCAAACCGCAAGATGGAAAATATCGAGACCAATACATCTATGCATGCTAGAAACAAAGAAATCAGGGCCTCTGCCAAAGGCGTAAATGTTTCAGATCTCGAAACAGATATGGAAACCCAACTCCATTGTGAAGATTGGTAGCATTCCACAATGTAAGCCAATGCCTTTGGTAATTACATAAAGTTAGAAAGGAATAAAATATATTGAGTGTTGTTCTGTAGGCAATGACACGCATGTCGTTCTAGTCTTAGTATTGGAGTCGTGACCTCAACTACTCGCTGAAGTATGATCACAGAATAACATAATGCATGAACTATGTCAGTATGGTAAGAACCCGTCTGGCGGGAGAATAAATATAAATGCAAATCATTCATATGGTTTTGCCGTGCCAAGAAATGTCTCGCTAAGGTCTGATTGCCAAAATGATATGTAGCGTTCAAATGTGAAACATCAAGGCAGAGAGCTGTTAAGCTTTATGTCATAATTCAGTGATACATAATTATGGTGCAGTAGGAAAAATCGTAAAGAGAAGAGGAAACTGGTTTCATTTGAAAAATCAGGTTACATTAAGATTATTTGTTCCACTGTGTAAATAATGAATATTTCATCAGCCTCATATTTTTCTGCCTAATAATTTGATTTAATTTGAACCTGATTTAACCAGATAACATTCATATCACATTTCATAGAGCCTCATGCTCTTCACTGCATTCAGCTGCCCCAAAAAAGTATTTACACACTTAAAAAAATGTATGAATGCCTTCGCAATAAATAAGAAATTACCAAACCAAGAGGCGATGGTGAAAAGTAGCAAGCACTTTCAAATATTTCACACAAACACAAACACACACACACACACACACACACACACACACACACACACACACACACAAACAAAAGGATATAGCAAATAATAAAATGACAAAAATCCTCTTGCTTATTTAAACCATGTAACAAGTTCAGCTTTTTGCATTTATAATATTTATTTATAATAGTATGAATGTCTCTTCTGCCATTTTCAATCAGTTTAATGCATCCTTGCTGAATAAAAGTATTAATTCTATCAAAAAAATATATAAATAAAAAACTATCTATCTATCTATCTATCTATCTATCTATCTATCTATCTATCTAAACCCAAACGGTGTAGTGCACATCCAGCAAAAATCACCTTGGGATTAGTTGGTTACGTCATAGCAAAAATCATTAAGAAAAGATAAATGAAAAGCTGTAATATTATGTGTTCACCATTTTTTATTATTAATGCAGCATTGAAATCAAGTGCATGTGCGGCTGAAGTGTGCCTCTGCAAATCTAGTTATGTGTAAATGTGAGGATCTAATGGATTCATTGAGGTCTCCAGCAGCGCTATAATAAAGTCTACCTCTGCGTTCAGCCTGACCCTCAGGTTTCACTCAGGTGTTGCTACCTGGCTCGCTCCGGCTTCTCTGAATAATGAACGCGAGGTTGCGATCTCTTCATCTTGAGTCGCGGTGGCATGAGGACATGAACACTGCAGTCCGGCTCTCTGGAACGGCGCAATTTATCTGAGGTGCCACCGTCTGAAGGGAGAGAAAAAATGAGTTAAATGGAGGACGCAAGGCATGAATTATACAAAGGGCCCAGACACACACTGACCTTGGTTCCCTTTAATTTGTCCTTGTTCATTTCCTTTCTTATTTTGAGATGTAGCTAGCTAGCTAACGCACAACGACCCCTTGTGCAATCTTAAGAAAGAACAGAGGTCGTTTCGGTTTCTCTGGAGTGCAGGACGATTAGCAATATGTCATTTGCAGTGTCATGCCTCAGTCGTTGGGCACTAGAGCTAAAAAGACAGAAAAGACGAGGAAAGAAAGAGTTTGTCAGAGGACCGACATGCCTCTGAGGTACTGTGCCGCAGGAGGGGCCGATCGATGCCGTAAATCAATAAACTTTACATCATCACTCGCTGTGGCCCCCTTGGTGCAGTGAGGATCATAACATAACACACTTCCACCGTCACACCGAGTGTGTTTTTAACACCCGTATTAACATATCACAGCATTCCTAGTGAGTCTCGCTGGGAGATATCTGAGACTCCTTTTTAAAAGTCGACTCTGTGCGTGGAACAGGAGAGAAGCAAACTGTTTTCTGCTAAACCACAGGGAGCAGATGGAGGCACAGATTGGGATGAAGGGGGTTTTTGCCTGAGCAAAGCCATATGAGGGAAAACATTTTATTTGAGGATCTTTCTTACATTTTGCAGATGAGGGCGGCGATAGCGGCGGATCGTAAACAAACCACCTTGTGAGGACGCGCAGCAAAACAGCCACTTCCAAAAACCAGAACGTCTTAATCTCGTGCGAATCGCATTTGTCTCGAGGCAAGGGAACTATTTGGGCAATTTGTAAAATGTAAACAACAAAACTGAAGAGCTGACAAAAAAAAGACTGGATCAAGCTGTATAAACAGTTTCACGTTCACACCCTTGTTGAGACACTTTCACTGACTGTAAACAATGGAAGTGTAAACACGAAGCAATTACCGTAAAAGTGGAACATAACTCTGCGGCAGTATTAGATTCAGCACATAAATCAGTAACTTGGATGATGGGAGTGTCTGAGGCAATAAACCCAAATCAGACATGGCTTTCAGGTGTGAAATTGAATTTTTAAAAGATGAAATCTGAGATTAACAGAATTATTATCCTGCCAAAGAGAATTTTAGTGTGGATGGTTATCAGAAGGGCCAAGTGGCAGTTAGTCATCTAAACTCGTTCTCAAGGACTTTAAAATAGTTATTTCATCTTTACAACATCGTATGCAAGCCATTACCAAACTATGAGAAATAAACACTTAAGTCAGCTAAACTGTTTTCCTTGTTTAAATATAATGGAAAGCAATGAGCTTGAATAATGAGCTGGATACACACATATACATACTTACACATATAAAGAATATATAAAAAGGGGCCATTACAGAATGCGTATTTGAGTTACGAGAGACATGGTCTGTGCGGAATGAAAAATAAATATGATCTAAAAACGCATTTTTAGAATGGCATTTTACTGCAAAAGACATGAGTGCATCAGTCAAACACTTCTGCTTAGTTCATGTTTCCATAGATGAACAATGGAAAAACAGTGCAATGTAAATTGTGTTCTGTGTGAATGGCCCCTAAATCGATTTGTCGTGCGGCAATCAAAGAGATATTTGGTATGTCATCCAACAGGGCTGCAGGTAATTGTGAGTGTAATTGTGCTTTTATATTGTGCAATTCAATAAACAAGAAGGTTAATATTGAGTAACTTATATTTTAGACACAATATTGCATCTATATTTTGAGTTCCAAATGAATCCACATTAGAATAATCGATTGTGTCTCCAATAAAACGCACAGTAGTGATATTTCTTTCCTGAATGAATCAGTGTTTATGAGTGAATCGTTTGAATTATTCTACAATTTGCTAGTTTCATTCCTAAAAGATTATTTGAATGAATCGATTCAGTGAATTATTTAGTGCCTCACTCATTGCAGGCACTTTGTTGCATCTGAAATCACATATTTCCTGAGTAGGTGCTTCTTTTGAATAAGTAGTTAATTAGCAACCATTAAAAAGTATGTTCTGTATAGTATGAATTAATGTGTATAGCAATGAATGTAATCTGTATGTAATTTATTTGTCAAATTGTCATGTGATCTACTCTATCAGTGACTGTTGCCTCACTTCAATGTCATTCATAAATCCTCTTCTGTGGCCTGATGGGATAGTAAAGTGTCCATCAGATGCACACTTCAGAATCTAAATGAAAAAAAAAAAAGTAGTTTATCCGGGTACATTTTGCCTAATGTTTTATGAACACCATATGAATTCGGACTACTATTCTGTTCACATGCTGTTTTTCACCTACTGTTTAGTAGGGATGAATGCAATTCAGGATGCAGTCCTGGTTTTGCTCCTGAAAGTTGTTTTCAACAAATAGGTTGAGTGAATGATTCAATGACTTACTAATAAAGACAGCCAATTGTTCCATTCCATTATGTTCCATTTGGTAAATTATGTGTCCTATTTATTTATTTAGTTGTTTAGTTAGTTAGTTAGTTTGTATAACTTCATGCTAATTAATTTTGCAAAAAAAAAAAAGTTCTTTAAAAGTTCAGTGGTTTTGAATGAATTGATTCATAAATTTTTCAATGACTCACTCATAAAGACAGAAACTTGTTTCTTTTTTCCTGAATGAATCGGTGTTGTAGACTAAATCGGTCACTTCAATGTCATTCATAAATCCTCTTCTGTGGCCTGATGGGATAGTAAAGTGTCCATCAGATGCACACTTCAGAATCTAAATGAAAAAAAAAAAAGTAGTTTATCCGGGTACATTTTGCCTAATGTTTTATGAACACCATATGAATTCGGACTACTATTCTGTTCACATGCTGTTTTTCACCTACTGTTTAGTAGGGATGAATGCAATTCAGGATGCAGTCCTGGTTTTGCTCCTGAAAGTTGTTTTCAACAAATAGGTTGAGTGAATGATTCAATGACTTACTAATAAAGACAGCCAATTGTTCCATTCCATTATGTTCCATTTGGTAAATTATGTGTCCTATTTATTTATTTAGTTGTTTAGTTAGTTAGTTAGTTTGTATAACTTCATGCTAATTCATTTTGCAAAAAAAAAAAAGTTCTTTAAAAGTTCAGTGGTTTTGAATGAATTGATTCATAAATGTTTCAATGACTCACTCATAAAGACAGAAACTTGTTTCTTTTTTCCTGAATGAATCAGTGTTGTAGACTAAATCGGTTTGGCAAATGACTCACTTACCGCCACCTACTGGTGGCAACGATGTATCCCACAGGAATAGTCTGCGATACAACCAGATACAAATGAGGAGTGATACAAATAGTGAAACGTACTATTTACTATTAAGCACTGAGCAAGTAGTGCTGTTGGGACTTTTGGAAGGCCGCTCAGCCAACCAATTGTCAAGATCGGAACTGCTGTATAATGTTTATTTAACTAGTAATTACCACCAGATGAACTTCAATCAAGGTCTCAGTCTAGACTCATTTTTCTGTGTGGTTTCTAAATATTCTCTTTGCCAGAAAAAAATATGTTTGCTTATAGTTTCTTTTTTTTTTGGATTGATGAATTCAAGAAAATCAAATATAAAAAAAATTATTAGAAAAAAGAAAAAGAAAAAAAAGCTGTCAGTCTTTGGATTGACAGAAACTCTGGCTGACATGTGTGGCAGACACTGACTCCTCTCTGACTCTGCCTGTCAGTCGAGCTGAAACAGATTATGTCATAATGGCTTATGCTCTCGCCAAATGACTGCTGGCACAAAGTCTGTGGAGTTCAGAGATTGTTCATGATGCCCTGAAGTATATAAATACATTTCCATCTGCACACCAAACCCAACACCAGCTTACGCACAAGCCTCGTCGCATTTTGACACATTACGAGTTACTGTTGTCTTTTTAGTGATCTGAAAGGAATATGCTGATAAAGCCTCGACTGTGAATAAATTCTCTCTTTCATTTTCTCTCCATCATGGTAGGCTGAGCACAGGAGAGCTGTTTTGACAACAAGATTGACAATGAGTGTGTGTGTGTGTGTGTGTGTGTGTGTGTGTGTGTGCATGTGCCTCATTTGCAACAAAACCGATTTGCCCATTGACTTGTATGCAAACTTTCATTTTCTCAATGCTCATTAACTGCTCACAAGACTTGATTTTGCATTTATTAGACCTCAAAACATCCCTCCAGAGGTCATTTCTTAAGACACAAGCAGATACATTTATGAGTGAAGAATTACCCTTGGGGATATTGGATATTGGCCTGGGCCAATCATGAATAATGACTCAGGCACACAAATACCCTGAAGCCACTGCACCTGAGACCTCATAGTAAGGTCAGCGTATACAAAAGAGGTCAGGAACGTGCTAACCAAGGATCAGATCAGTCCTGTCACTAAAATCATAAACAAATATTCAGATCAATACATTTTTTATCATACTTTACAATATTCATGACAAACAATAATAAAAATAAAAAAAACTTTCTTCAACTATGGCACTTTTGTGCCACACATTCTCTTTAAACATACTTTTTACACTCTCATCATTCATTACAATTATTAGTTCAACAGTGTATACACAGTAAATACTGTCCCATGTTGCCATGCCACGTCTTTTTTTAATATAAGCTATCTGGGCTTGTTTTTATTTTACAGTTCATTTATAGTCAGTTGTAGTTGTTGTTATGTTTTGCTGGAATTATATCCAAAACAGTTGGACTTTTATTATTACTATAATTATTATTATGATAAGTTGTTTTAACAAATAAAAGTAAAAAGGTCAGAAAACAAATACATTTTTGCTTTATTTTTCACAGAATTGCAAAATTACTATAGGTATGTTTAAATATATATAAAACAAAAATGCATAGAACAATTAACATTTTTGTTCTGTATAATTTTCCAGATTAACATTGTTTCCCCTCTTTTAACCTGTTATTTATTTTTTTTGTTTAAATAACAATAACTGTGAAAAATACAAATACATAAATATCAAATACAATTTATAAATATGTAAATAAACGAACGAATGAACAAATAAATAAATAAACAAACAAATAAATAAATACCTAAAGCTTGCAAATTTACACGAGGAATAACACTTATTGATTGCTTTTTTTTTTTTGTTAGATCTGCTTAAAAAAAACAATGTATATGTCTTCATGTTTAATTTTATAGCTATTACTTCCATGATAAAAAACAAAAATAATAAAAAAAAAATGTACAATAACATTTAACACAAATCTTTACTTGTTTTTTATTTAGTTTAGTAAAAAAAATTGTATTATTAAATACTTTTGAAAAGTAGAAAAATATGAAGGAAAAGTAGAAGGACCAGATTAACATTGTTTCCCCTCTTTTAACCTGTTATTTAATATTTGTTTAAATAACAATAACTGTGAAAAATACAAATACATAAATATCAAATACAATTTATAAATATGTAAATAAACGAACGAATGAACAAATAAATAAATAAACAAACAAATAAATAAATACCTAAAGCTTGCAAATTTACACGAGGAATAACACTTATTGATTGCTTTTTTTTTTTTGTTAGATCTGCTTAAAAAAAACAATGTATATGTCTTCATGTTTAATTTTATAGCTATTACTTCCATGATAAAAAACAAAAATAATAAAAAAAAAATGTACAATAACATTTAACACAAATCTTTACTTGTTTTTTATTTAGTTTAGTAAAAAAAATTGTATTATTAAATACTTTTGAAAAGTAGAAAAATATGAAGGAAAAGTAGAAGGAAAAGTATGCAACATTCATACAACAATAATTTGTTTTAATAGAAAATTTTTTTAAAAACACCCAACTAATCTTTGCTAGCCTATCATTGCTACAATAATCAATTATATTGGCATGTGACATGAACACTGTAATGTAAAATGTTACCACACAGTGTAATCATTCCCATAACGCAGCAGCATCGGCCATCTGATTCTAGCTCAGCACTTCCTCTGAGAACAATAAAACACTAAGCCGTGTGAATACAGGTCCAGTGCAGGTGACCCAGGATGAGAGTCTCAGCACCACCAGGGCAAACTCACCCCCCTCAGACTTAAGACTTCCTCCTGCCTGAGCTCGGCGGAGGGAAATTTGCAGCAGATGTGACTTCAAACGGCGGAGCGCCCGGCAGGATTAGGGCGCTGGATAAGACCTATCCTCCGGCTGCCTCTCTGACCTCTGTCTCACTGTCTTTCTCTGCCAAGTCGGCAGGAAAAAACAAGGCCTCGCTTGTTGCTAGACCCTGTTTTTACAGCTTGCCGAAGCCGTCTCGCTCGGCCGACTGAAACATTGCATACTTTGACTGTCCTCTTGTGAAAGAGGCTCGGGGCCCATTGAACACTTGCTCTTTGACCGTCTTGCAAAGGTGTTTGTAAGTGCAAAGGAATTGAGGAGCTGAGAAAGATCGGCAATTAAAAAAAAAAAAAGATCTTAAGCCCATATATGCAAAGCTGCTCACAAATCTCAAAGATTTGTTCAACACTAAAACCATCATGCATGCCATTTCACAAAAGTCATTTAGATTTTTTGACATATTATTGATTCAGGCTAGACTTATATTAGTTATTAAGCAGGCCAGAGAGCCTCCAGAAATCGATTGCAACACATAAACATGCAAATCTACCACACTGCATATACTGTATATGCAAAGCTGCTCACAAATCTCAAAGATTTGTTCAACACTAAAACCATCATGCATGCCATTTCACAAAAGTCATTTAGATTTTTTGACATATTATTGATTCAGGCTAGACTTATATTAGTTATTAAGCAGGCCAGAGAGCCTCCAGAAATCGATTGCAACACATAAACATGCAAATCTACCACACTGCATATACTGTAAGCACGAGTGGGCATTTTTTCTCTCTCTGTAGTACTCCGATTGTGGATCGGGTCCAGAGGGGTCAGTGAGCAAGGGCTTTGATCCAGATTTTAAGCTTTGCCTCCCAGACACCCACTGAGTGCTCAACCAGCAGAAAAATGTGACCTGAAACCTTTTTCCAGTCAAATCTATCTGCAGTGGAACATTTTTATCAGATGTGATGAGTCAAAAATATTTACGTAAGACTGTAGAATTACTAAATTTTGAAATAGAAATGCTATCAGTCACAGGGTGCAAGTGCTTGCTCTTAGCAATTGTATACAGATTAAATATTAATAGCAAAACTGCTGGTCATTGTGGAAATTATGTCAGTTGAGGAATAGCCTGAATGCGGCTAAAAATAGAAATCATTTTCACACAATAAACATAAAAACATAATATTAATATACATTTTCTTGAAAGATGTTAGCTTACTTTTCAACTTTAAAAAATATCATACAATTGAATGCAATGGAATATCAATTTAAAATATATAAAAAAAAAATATTAACTATATAAACTTATATATGTTAGTGGGAATTTAGATTCACCTGAGTGAGTCAATTCTTTTGGGAAAAAAAAAAAAAAAAGATTCTTTAAAATTTGACATACGATATATGATATTTGACATATCCTGGCCACAATTCTGAACAAATGAGTCTTTGAATGATTTACTCAACCGATTCATAACAAAAACAGTAATTTATCACCAAAACAAATCTTAATATCCTTTAATAAAATATATGTGTGACTCCAAAATAGTGTTTAAGGGTATACAACATCCCCACCCCCTTCCATTGTATTCACAATATGTTCACAAAATAAATAAATAAATAAATAAATAAATACATACATACATGTTTTAAAACATGTTAAAAAGCACGTGTGTTGTTCAATTTTACTCTCAACGATTTTGGATTTCTGAGACATGCACAATAAAGATAATGCTATGTGGCCGTTTGATTTGTACTATAAATTACACTGTGAACATTTAAAATCAACAAACTCTTAGGTGCTTTCAGCCACAAAGTGTTAGTGTGGTCTCAGCTATTAAATATTTAGCACTTAAAAGTCCTGGATACTGACATACTGCAGTAGAGGTAATAAAAGTCTAAGATCAGTTCAAATGTTAGCATATTATCGTATGATGTAGGTGGTCTTAAGGAAAAGGATCTGTGCAATATTCACAGTGTGACAGGGAATATAAATCGCACATGAGTTTTCGTAGCAGCCATTTGAACACTTCAGACTAGTAAAACTCCTATGTGCAATAGATCTGCATTTGTTTATTTGAGTAGCTGGCTGCTGAAGGGCCATGAGGTTCATTAAAAGCAATAAGAAAATAAAATAAATTCCTACACTTGAATAAAAGGAGCAGTAAATTGTGCCTCTGCCACTGTCGTATTATGAAACAGAAAGGTATGACCGAATACTTCAGAAAACCTTCTGCTGTGTGAGTATTGCGATCCATTCAAGGTTCTTTGTGGAACCATAGATGCCAGCAAATAACCTTTATTTTTAAGAGCGTACAGGTTTGTTTGACATGAGAGTTAATTACAATTTTCGGTTTTGTTTGAACTCTATGAATACAAAATAAGTGATACATAAATTTTTGCTTTTTTATTGTGCATTATAGGACTTTTTAGGGGCTGACCGCCTTCGCAGATTCCTTACTATCACACAAGACATTTATATATATATATTTTCCCCCCTCAGTAGATGTGATTCCATGTAAAATATGGTAGCCTATCATTTTACTTCTGCATATTTTTGGGTTCAGTATATAATTCATTGTCTGTATGGCAGACAGATTTATGTTCAAATTAAACTTTGTGGACTGAGAAGGACGAAGCAGTCAATCACTGCCATTTAGAAGATAAAAATAAATAAAAAAGACATCTGGAAAGTCACTAAAAGGGCTCTTTGCAACGTGATACGATGGAACTCGGATACTAGGATCAATTTATTTTCAATAAGGAGGGAGACACTCTCATTTCTCAATGTTCAATGATTATAATTCTCTGCCCTTCCTTGTCATTTAATCTAACGATCGTAAATTGATTGCCAAATCACTTGGGTCCTAATAAGTGTGTGGAGTTTTCCCTCCCACTGGATATAGGCCAACGTCAAGCTGTCCCTTCACTGTTAGTCGGCTTCTATTTAAATATCATGTCGCGTTTACAGTAATCTGGTCCTAATTAAAATGTACAGTCTGACAGAGTGCAGTATCGGCACATTCTGTGCGTCTTTCATGCCAGTGAGTGAATAGTTAATGAACGCTATGCTGCCTTGAGCTTTGGAGAGAGGGAGAGAGAGAAGCATTAAGTAGGAAGGCAACAAGGCACATAAGTACACAGTATACATAGACATTTCTGTTAGTATTGATTGGTTATTGCTTACTAAGATCTGTGGTAAAAGTGGTGCCTGAAGGAACGGCTGAACGGAGTAAATCAATTGATAAATGTTTTCCTTTATTTCAGCTCTGAGAAATACGCATTGCAGTCTCTGAATATTTGCTTGAGAATCTCTAAAGCTCACTTGAATTTGTTGTACATTATTAGACATGACGTTATTGGAAGACTGTCTGAAAGCAGTTACCTTAGAAGGTGCTTTCATACAAACACGGCGCCTGTCAAGTCAATGACTAACTGGGTAGCAAGACAGCTGTCTTTGGTTTTCAAACACACGCAGAGAGAAAAAGCGAGATTCCCTTAAGTTTGCCTCAGCCACCTCGAAGACAATGGAGAACATCTGGATAAAATGTTAATAACTTAATGTGAAACAGAGACTGCATATACAAGTTAAATTCATGATAGGAAAGCAGGGTAAAATGAATTAATCTAGGAGTTTGTGTGGGATAAAGAGCTTCTGAATTCATTCAAAAGCTCCAACTCAATTCATTCGTGTATCTGACATTGCCGCTTCTTTTATGAATGCTGCAAACTACTGTAGGTAGAACGTTAAAATTTTCAGTGAGAAACAACTTAAATTTGGACTTCAAGCTTATCTTACCTCTTGTATGATACTTTTATGATGATTTTGCATCTCAAAGTAATTGCGACTTTTTATATCGAAATTCAAATTCGCACTTGCGAGTTTATATCACGCAATTCCAAACCTTTTTTTTTTTTTTCCTCAGAATTGACCATTCGCAAAGAGCTTGATTGACAGGCGATCTGACCAATCAGAACGCGGATATTATGTGCCGCCGCTGCTATCCGCCATCTTGCCCGACATCTATGGCCAGTCTCCATAGAAATCCATGTTAAGACGGGGTAAAAAAGATCGACTGAATTGAAACTTTTTCAATATATTTTCATAGATTTCATGTTATATTGTCAGCTCAGAAAATATGTAAATGCGCATGCCCAGCAGCCGCAGCTGTATCCCTTCTAGCAATAACCACAAATCAGACAGGAGATTTTACATATTTTCCGAGCCGACAATATAATGTGAAACCTATGAAAATGGTTTAAAAAAGCACATGGCGCCATAGTTTCATCATTTTACAGTGTCACAATGACCGTCTTTTTGCAGTAAAAGACCTGTCATAGTTTGATGAGTCGGAAGATGACATGAAGCGACGCGAGGATAGCTGCATTGAAAACAGATGAGCTCCCATATGCATATACAGCTCCCATATGCATATACAGCTCCCATTCGGGGCAAAGTTCACGGGATTTTGTCCACAGAATGATAAAAACACACGTTTTAACACTCAGTATTTTAACTGAAGCGCTGCAAGCCATGCATATAGCGCCGGACATGACAGGTTTTCCGATACGCAAAACTTCCTTAGCTTATTGCCGTTACTGTGGCAGCCAACAACAGCACAGCTTAACCCTCTGCACATTTTTTTATATTTAGTTATATTTAAAAAGTTTCAATTCAGTCGATCTTTTTTACCCAGTTTTAACATGGATTTCTATGGAGACCGGCCGCAGCTGTCGGGCAAGATGGCGGATAGCAGCCGCGGCACAATATGCATAATATCCGCATTCTGATTGGTCAGATCACCTGTTAATCAAGCTTTTTGAGAATGGTTCATTGAAAAAATCAGTTTGGAAAAATAAAAAATAACAAAAAATAAACAGTTTTATTATGTGGCAGAAAAAAATTAACCAGGGTGGGGTTAGGGGTGGACCTTATTTAGTTAGTATGTTAAGGTCAATAGTTAGTTAGGTGCCGTGCCATATGAATCACACACAAATTCACAAGAAATTGCCACCAAGAAAAGTACAGTACCAATTTGGTTTGGCTTCACCCAAGCAAGAAAGTCAATCAAGTTTGAACGACAAAAGACATAAGAAAGACATAAGGCTGAACAAATACAGAGAAAAGCTTAAGTGGCCTTTTATTTGAATAATATTATACTACCTGCAAGAACAGTTTATATATATATATATTTTTTATTTTTTTTTAGTGAACTGTCCCCTTAGGGACACGGAACTAGACTATTTACTGGCAATTAGTGTTATGGCGTAATTTCACTTAATGACACTGACAATAAATGGTACACAACTAAACATATCAGCACGAAAATCAAGCTCACATCCTTAAACAGAGAAGGGGAAGTTAAAATGTAAGTGTCATTCCACCCCAGCCTGTAATCTCTTTACTCAGGACAGTGTGGGAGGACCGACCGAACGAGAGAGAGAGAGAGAGAGAGAGAGAGAGAGAGAGAGAGAGAGA